>NC_081395.1:4036697-4082198 GCF_030684315.1 Stegostoma tigrinum | reverse complement strand
GGGGAGAGGGAGGGGGAGTGAGCAGTGGTAGGAGGAGGGGGTGAGGGAGGGTGGAGTGAAGCGGGGCTAGGAGGAGGGGGTGAGGGAGGGTGGAGTGAGCGGGGCTAGGAGGAGGGGGTGAGGGAGGGTGGAGTGAGCGGGGGTAGGAGGAGGGGGTTTGGGAGGGTGGAGTGAGCAAGGGTAGGAGGAGGGGGTGAGGGAGGGTGGAGTGAGTGGGGGTACGAGGAGGGGGTGAGGGAGGGTGGAGTGAGGCAAGGGTAGGAGGAGGGGGTGAGGGAGGGTGGAGTGAGTGGGGGTACGAGGAGGGGGTTTGGGAGGGTGGAGTGAGCAAGGGTAGGAGGAGGGGGTGAGGGAGGGTGAGTGAGCGAGGGTAGGAGGAGGGGGTGAGGGAGGGTGGAGTGAGTGGGGGTACGAGGAGGGGGGTGAGGGAGGGTGGAGTGAGCAAGGGTAGGAGGAGGGGGTGAGGGAGGGTGGAGTGAGTGGGGGTACGAGGAGGGGGTTTGGGAGGGTGGAGTGAGCAAGGGTAGGAGGAGGGGGTGAGGGAGGGTGGAGTGAGCGAGGTAGGAGGAGGGGGTGAGGGAGGGTGGAGTGAGCAAGGGTAGGAGGAGGGGGTGAGGGAGGGTGAGTGAGCGAGGGTAGGAGGAGGGGGTGAGGGAGGGTGGAGTGAGCAAGGGTAGGAGGAGGGGGTGAGGGAGGGTGGAGTGAGCGAGGGTAGGAGGAGGGGGTGAGGGGGGATTGTAAGGGATTGGGGGAGTTGTTGGGGGTGGGCGAGGAGGTGTGGGTGAAGGAGGGGTTAGGCGTGGGGAGTAGGGTGAGGGACGGGTGGTGGGAGGGGTGAGGCGGGGTGGTGTGTGTGGGAGGGTGGAGGGGGTGAGGGAGGGGGTTGGGGGAGGGGGGTTGGGGGAGGGGGTGAGGGAGGGGGTGAGGGAGGGGGTGGGGGAGGGGGTGAGGGAGGGGGTGAGGGAGGGGTTTGGAGAGAGAGAGAGCGAGAAAAAGACAGCGATAGATAGAAGCAAAGAGGGGGAACAGGGTGAAGAGGAGACGGCTGCGCGAGAGTCAGGGAGGGAGAGAGGGAGTGAGAGTTAGAGAGGTGGAACGAGACAGAGTGAGAGGGGGAACGAGACAGAGTGAGAGGGGGAACGAGATAGAGTGAGAGGAGGAACGAGACAGAATGAGAGGGGGAACGAGACAGAGTGAGAGGGGGAACGAGACAGAGTGAGAGGGGGAACGAGATAGAGTGAGAGGAGGAACGAGACAGAGTGAGAGGGGGAACGAGATAGAGTGAGAGGGGGAACGAGACAGAGTGAGAGGGGGGAACGAGATAGAGTGAGAGGAGGAACGAGACAGAGTGAGAGGGGGAACGAGATAGAGTGAGAGGGGGAACGAGACAGAGTGAGAGGGGGAACGAGATAGAGTGAGAGGAGGAACGAGACAGAGTGAGAGGGGGAACGAGATAGAGTGAGAGGAGGAACGAGACAGAGTGAGAGGGGGAACGAGATAGAGTGAGAGGGGGAACGAGACAGAGTGAGAGGGGGAACGAGATAGAGTGAGAGGAGGAACGAGACAGAGTGAGAGGGGGAACGAGATAGAGTGAGAGGAGGAACGAGACAGAGTGAGAGGGGGAACGAGACAGAGTGAGAGGGGGAACGAGACAGAGTGAGAGGGGGAACGAGATAGAGTGAGAGGAGGAACGAGACAGAGTGAGAGGGGGAACGAGACAGAGTGAGAGGGGGAACGAGATAGAGTGAGAGGAGGAACGAGACAGAGTGAGAGGGGGAACGAGATAGAGTGAGAGGAGGAACGAGACAGAGTGAGAGGGGGAACGAGACAGAGTGAGAGGGGGAACGAGATAGAGTGAGAGGAGGAACGAGACAGAGAGAGGGGGAACGAGACAGAGTGAGAGGAGGAACGAGACAGTGAGAGGGGGAACGAGACAGAGTGAGAGGAGGAACGAGACAGTGAGAGGGGGAACGAGACAGAGTGAGAGGGGGAACGAGACAGAGTGAGAGGAGGAACGAGACAGTGAGAGGGGGAACGAGACAGAGTGAGAGGGGGGAACGAGACAGAGTGAGAGGAGGAACGAGACAGAGTGAGAGGGGGAACGAGACAGAGTGAGAGGGGGAACGAGACAGAGTGAGAGGAGGAACGAGACAGTGAGAGGGGGAACGAGACAGAGTGAGAGGAGGAACGAGACAGAGTGAGAGGAGGAACGAGACAGTGAGAGGGGGAACGAGACAGAGTGAGAGGGGGAACGAGACAGTGAGAGGGGGAACGAGACAGAGTGAGAGGAGGAACGAGACAGTGAGAGGGGGAACGAGACAGAGTGAGAGGGGGAACGAGACAGTGAGAGGGGGAACGAGACAGAGTGAGAGGAGGAACGAGACAGTGAGAGGGGAACGAGACAGAGTGAGAGGGGGAACGAGACAGAGTGAGAGGAGGAACGAGACAGAGTGAGAGGAGGAACGAGACAGAGTGAGAGGGGAACGAGACAGAGTGAGAGGAGGAACGAGACAGAGTGAGAGGGGGAACGAGACAGAGGGAAGCAGAGAGAGAAGTTGGGTGAGAGAGAGAGGAAGAGCCCGTCCATCCCTGTGTTAAACTCACTCAGTGACCAGTCCCCCACAGCCCCCTGCAGCGCTCAGTTCCACAGGTTCCCCACCCTCAGGCTGTAGAAGTTCCTCCTCATCTCAGTCCCAAAGGGTCACCCCTTCACTCTGAGGCTGTGCCCCCCCAGGGCCCAGTCTTTCCCACTCGTGGGAACATCTCTGTGTCTGCTCTATCCAGGCCTCTCCGTATTCTGTGGTTTCAATCAGATACCAACCTCCCCCCCCACCCACCTCCCAACCTCCTTCACTTCATCGGGTACACACTCAGAGTCCTCACTGCTCCTCGTATAACAAGCCCCTTCATTCCGGGGATCATTCTTGAGAACCTCCTCTGGACCCCCTCCAAAACCAATACATTCTTTCTTCAATGAAGGGCCTAAAACTGCTCATAATATTCCAGATGCAGTTTGGCCAGAGCCCCGCAGAGCCTCAGCAGTACACCACTGCTCTTGTATTCTAGCCCTCTTGAAATCAATGCGAACATAGCATTTGCCTTCCTAATTGCCAACTGAACTGCATGTTAATCTTAAGAGAATCCTGAACCAGGATTCCTAAATCTCTTTGTGCTTCAGATTTCCGAAGCCAATCCTCATTTAGAAAATCGTCTATGATTTAGAAAATAGTCTATGCTTCAAGTCGTCCGACTAAACTGCACAATCTCATATTATCCCACATTGTATTCCATCTGACACTTCTTTGCCCACTCTCCTAGCCACTTCTGCAGTCGCCCTACCTCCTTAACACCACCTGTCCTTCCACCTATCTTTGTGTCACTTGCAAACTTAGCAAGTGTCCTAAGTTCCTCCATCCAGATTATTAATGTATAACGTGAATAGTCTGGTCCTAGCACTGACCACTGCCACCTCCCCACGTGGAACTCTAATGGTCTATGGCTGCCATCCTGAAAAATACCCCTTATCCCTACTCTCTGCCAGTCATCCAATCCTCTATGCATGACAGTGCCTTGTGTCTAACATCAGAGGGTCTTGTCTTATTTAGCAACAGTTGCCTGTGAGACACCTTGTCAAAGACATTCTGGAAATCCAAACTGATCACATCCACTGGCTCTCCTTTGTCTAATTTGTCATTTTCTCCTCAAACAATTCTAACAGATTTTCTGAGGCCTCCCTTCCTTTAACTTTTTTTCATAGATTTCCAAGCAACTGAATCACCCCCCACACCCCCACAACCCCACTATTTACTTTAAACATCACAGAGAGAGCAGGCGAGGGAGAGAGGCCTAAAGAGAGGGACACAGTGATACATGGATATAGATAAAGAGAAATTGTCTGATTGGAACAGGAAACCATGTTTGACGAATTTGTTGGGAGTTTTTTTTGAGGATGTCATTGACAAAATGATAAGGGGGAACCACTGGATGTATTGTATGGAGGTTTTCAGTAGGCTTTTGATAAAGCACCGCCCCCGCCCCCCCATAGGAGGCTCGTTTAAAAAATAATTTACACAGCACAGGATAGGAGAGATAGTAGGAACTGCAGATGCTGAAGAATCTGAGATAACAAGATGCAGAGCTGGATGAACACAGCAGGCCAAGCAGCATCAGAGGAGCAGGAAGGCTGACATTTTGGGACTAGACCCTTCTAGGCTGGTAATGTCAGCCTTCCTCCTCCTATGATGCTGCTTGGCCTGCTGTGTTCATCCAGCTCTACATCTTGTTAGCCCAGGACAGGAAATGTACAGGCATGAATTAATGCTCGGCTAACAGACAGGAAACGCAGAGTCGGGATAAAGGGGCCATTCTCTCAATGGCAGGTTGTAAAAAAAACCCCAAAAAAGCTGCAGATGCTGAAAATCAGAAACTGCTGGACAAGCTCAGCAAGCCTTGGAGCAATTGTGGAGAGAAATCGGAGATAATGTTCCTGGGTCAGCTAACCCGTCCTCAGAGCTGATGGTGGCTTGGAAAATGTCGGTTTATATGCAGAAGGTTGGGTAGGTGGAGCGGGTAAGGACTAAGCGATAGGTGGGTATGGATCCCGTAGAGAGAGAAGGGCAGCTGGACAAGCAGAGGAGCTGGAGAAGAACAGCAGGTCAGACAGCATCTGAGGAGTAGAAAGGTCAATGTCACAGGCGTTGGATACTGTCTGACCTGCTGCATTCTTCTAGCCTCACATTCATAGACTCTGGCTTCCAGCATCTGCAGATTTTACTGTCTAAAAGTCAAAGGGGTTGTTAACGCTCCGGCTAAGAGGGTGAATATCTGTTAATAGAGACTGTTACTGGCTATCAATGGTTAGTGTGTAGTGGCAGGCTAAGCGGTAACAAGGCCTGGTGTGTGGGGTGGGGGCTGGGACATCGGAGAGTTTAGGCCCTAAAATTATTGAACTCAATATTGAGCCCCCGGAGGGCTGCGGAGTCGCCATGTGGGAAAATGAGGTGTTGGTCCCCCAGCTTGCATTGAGCTTCACTGGAACACTGCAGCAAGCCAGAGACAGAGATGTTGGCCAGGGAGCAGGGTGGTGCGTAGTTCAGGGTTGTTCTGGTGAGCAGAACGTAGATGTTCTGTGAATCAGTCGCCCAGTCTACACTTCGTTTCCCCAATGCAGAGGAGACCACATTGTGAGCAGCGAATGTACTTGACTAGACTCTGGGAAGTGCAGGTGAAGTGTTGCTTCACCTGGAAGATATGTTTGGGCCCTTGGATACTGGGGACGGAGGGGGTAAATGGGCAGGTGTTACCCCTTCGCCAGTTACAGGGGATCATTGATTTGTGAGCAGAGACCAAATATAACGTCCAAACCTGCAGATGATACCAAGCTAAACGGGGATGTGTTAGAAAGATGTGAAGCAGGTTTGGGTAGATTTGAAGAGGCTTAGGAATGAGCAGGGACATAACAGGTGGAATATCATGTGAGGTTACCCACACTGGTCAGAGAAACAGACCAGGCAGAATATTTCGGAAATGGGAAGAGACTGGAAAATGTATTCGTACAAAGGGACCTGTGTGTCCCTGTCGGTCAGGTACAGCAGGTGAGGAGGTAACTCATTGGAATGATACCATTTAATGCAAGAGGATTTGTGTTCAGGAATACTGAAGTTTTACTTCAATTGTACAGGAACTTGGTTGGACCACACCTGGAGAACTGTGTGTAGTTTAAATCTCAAGGTTGTCATAGACAGGGAGCCCCCTGCCCCCCCACCGTCTTGAAATCCCCCTCACCCTAGCGAAAAGACGCCGGTCATTCACCCTATCCATGCCCCTCGTTATTTAATAAACTTCTGTAAGGTCACCCCCTCAGCCTCTTACGCTCCAGTGAAAAAAATCCCAGCCTCTCTTTATAACTCAACCCCTCCATTCCCGGCAACATCCCGGTAAATCCCCTCCTGAACCCTCTCCAGTTTAACAATGTCCTTCCTATAACACGGAGACCAGAACCGGACACAGCACTCCAGAAGAGGCCTCACCAACGTCCCTGTACAACCTCAACATGACGTCCCCAACCCCTACACTCGAAGCGTCTGAGCACTGAAGGTAAGCGCACTAAACCCCTCCTTCACCAGCCTGCCCACCTGTGGCACACAAACTTCAGAGAATGATGCACCTGAACCCCTCGCTCTCTCTGTTCTACAACACCACCCGTGGCCCTGCTTTTAATTGTCTGAGTCCTGCCCTTGAGTTCTGAGGAAGGGAGACCAGGACCTGAAATGTAGCTCTGTTTTTTCCTTCACAGATGCTGCCAGACCTGCTGAGCTTTTCCAGCAACTTCTGTTTCTGTTTCTTTGTTTGTTTTACAAAAACGCAGTACCTCACATTTATCCAAATTAAACTCCACCTGCCTCTCCTCAGCTCATTGACCCAATTGATCAAGATCTCCTTGTAATCTTAAGTAACCTTCTTCACTGCCCACTGTAGCCCCAATTCGGCAGTTATCCGCAAACTTATTAACCACGCCTTCTAAATTCTCATCCAAATTATTTATATAAAATGACAAAACACCAGTGGGCCCAGCACCGATCCCCGTGGCACACCGCTGGGGTACAGGGTAATGGGGCTAAGATGAGTAAAAGTCATTGAATTGTTCGCTCGGCTGAGATAGTATCGAATTTCAGGGCAGGTTTGATCGGCTGAATGGCCTACCCCAGTCCCCGTGACAGAGGAAGAGATACAGAGAGAGAGCAGAGGAATGGACTGTAAGGCATAAACAGAAGTGTGGTGCCAAAAGGGAGAGAGAGAGAGATTGGGGGCAGAGAGGGAATTGGAGACACGGATGAAAGCAGAGAAAGGGAGAACGTAGAGAGAGTGAAAGAAGGACAGGAAGAGAAAGCAAGAGATGCTGAAGGAGACAGAAGCAGAAAGAGAGAATCAGATTGTGGGTGGGAGGGAGACAGACAGTGAGAGACAGAGAGTTTATCAGACAGAGTGTGAGGGACACGGAGAGACAGAAAACAGGTAGAGACAGACTGAGAGCAAGAAACAGAGAGAGAGAAACAGTAAGCTTACGCAGGGAGTGGGAGAGAGAAAGGAAAGCAGAGACAGGATTGCAGAATGAGGGGTGAAAAGAGGGAGAGAAAATCACAGTGCGGGACTGAGAAAAAGAAAAAGATGAAATGAAGGAGGGAGACCAGAGAGAGAGAGAGAGACAGGGAGGGATAGAGAGATGGGGACAGACAGACAGAGACAAAGGGAGGGATATAGAGACAGAGGGATGGACAGAGAGATGAGGACAGACAGAGAAATGGAGGCAGGATAGAGAGACAGAGGGATGGAGAAACAGAGGGACAGGTAGGGAGAGACAGAGGGAGGGATAGAGAGACAGAGGGAGGGATAGAGAGACGGGGACAGACAGGGAGATGGAGGCACGGATAGAGAGTCAGAGGGAGGGATAGAGAGACAGAGGCAGGGATAGAGAGACAGAGGGAGGGATAGAGAGACAGAGGGAGGGATAGAGAGACGGGGACAGACAGGGAGATGGAGGCAGGGATAGAGAGTCAGAGGGAGGGATAGAGAGACAGAGGGAGGGATAGAGAGACGGGGACAGACAGGGAGATGGAGGCACGGATAGAGAGTCAGAGGGAGGGATAGAGAGACAGAGGCAGG
This sequence comes from Stegostoma tigrinum, assembly GCF_030684315.1. Lineage (NCBI taxonomy): Eukaryota > Metazoa > Chordata > Chondrichthyes > Orectolobiformes > Stegostomatidae > Stegostoma > Stegostoma tigrinum. The sequence goes on along the minus strand of NC_081395.1, from coordinate 4,074,536 downwards.
GATAGAGAGACGGGGACAGACAGGGAGATGGAGGCAGGGATAGAGAGTCAGAGGGAGGGATAGAGAGACAGAGGGAGGGATAGAGAGACGGGGACAGACAGGGAGATGGAGGCAGGGATAGAGAGTCAGAGGGAGGGATAGAGAGACAGAGGGACAGATAAGGAAAGACAGAGGAAGGGATAGATAGAGGGATAGAGAAACAGGGACAGATAGGGAGAGACAGAGGCAGGGATAGAGAGACAGTGGGAGGGATAGAGAGATAGAGGGACAAATAAGGGGAGACAGAGTGAGGGATAAGGCTGGAAGGATGAAGCTAGGTATGCTGAGGAAACCTGGTGAAGGGTTGGGTGTGGGTTTAGTGGGTGAGAAAGAGCGGGGGAGTGAGTCAGCACTGAGTGAGAGAGAGGAGGGTGGTTGAGAGAGGAGAGCGAGGGGAAGAGGTGTGTTGCAGTAGATCCCGGTCGGAGCAGGAAAGAATGAGGCTTGATCCCAGTGTGTGGGACCCACCCTGGCAGATGTGAATATTGCCTTTTTAAGAGGCTGTGTTCTATCTCTCTCTGTCACACACACACTCTGATCGTTCAGTGTGAGAGGGGAGGAGGAGAAGGAGGGAGGGAGAGAGACACACACAGGAGGGATGTGTTCTGAAGACCTCCCGTCCTCACCCTGAGATGTGTTAAACGTGTGCCCATTTCTCTCTCTCTCTCTCTCTGTCTCTGTGTGTTTTCAGATGCTGCCAGGAGCTGCCAGGTGCCAGGATCGTGTTTTCTGTCAGACTGAGCTGTCCAGCTTTCGAGAGACTGGGAGGCAGGTTCTGTGCCGAGCTGGTGCATTGGAGCGGGTGAGATCTCAGAGAGAGAGAGAGAGAGAGAGAGTGGCTACAGGGTGGGCTGCAAGGTTCTTAGAATGAGCCGGTGTTATCTGTGTGTGTGCGTGTGTGTGAACTGCTCAGAGTTGCCTTGTGCCCTCCCAGGACTCTGCAGTGTGTGTGTGTGTGTGTGTGTGTGTGTGTCTGTAGGTATTGGCCTGGAGCATCCAAACCTGTGTCCCTCAAACCTCTCACCTGGGTGAAACCTTGCATTCTGTCTCTATCCAGCAGCGTGTGTGAATTAATTCTCCCAGCGTGTGTTGGTCTCTCTCTCTCTCTCTCCATTCCCAAAGCAGGTGTAAAAAAAATCTCCAGCCTACCAATAGAGAGAGAGAGAGAGAAACAGAGGAGACACAACATGATGGAGAAGCTGAGATAACAAGGTGTAGAGCTGGATAAACACAGCAGCATTCGAGGAAAGCTGACATTTCAGGTCGAGACCAAGCTGCTGCTTCCCAGAAGCTGCATCCCGGGCTAAGGATAGTTCCTTGCAGAAGCTGTCAGTCCCAGTATCAGTCCTGTGCTCACCCCAGCAACAGCCCCCCCCCCCACCCACCCCAACATATCCCAAGCCCCTCGCCCCCCGCCCCCCAACCCGTGAGGACTGGCTAAGACACCCCCAAAGTGAAGTGGAATGCGAATCGAAGGCTGCAACTGGAGGTACCAGGAGGAACAGACACACAGGCCATCCCCCCCCCCCCCCCCCCACCACCCCCTCCTTCCGAGGGAGCGGCTCAGGGCAACAGGTAGGAGACTGGCCCTTCAGCTCCCCCCCAACTCCCCCAGATAAGAGGGGCAGGGGGAGATGAGTGGGTGGAGGGGCAGAGAGGGCTACGGTAGGGATAAAGGTGGTGGGGGGGGAGAGAGAGAGAGAGAGAGAGAGAGAAGTGATGCAGCAGGAGGACGGGAGGGGATCAGGATACGGAATGGTGAGGGGGGGAGAGAGAGAGACACACACTTAAAAGGGGAGACAGGGAGAGAGAGAGATGGTGAGAGAGGAGGTGCTGTGTGAGAGACCGGGAGAGAGACCATTCCGTATCCTGATCCCCTCCCGTCCTCCTGCTGCATCTCTTCTCTCTCTCTCTCTCTCTCTCCCTCCACCACCTTTATCCCTACCACAGCTCTCTCTGCCCCTCCACCCACTCATCTCCCCCTGCCCCTCTCATTTATTCTCATTTTCCTACCCTGGGCCTCAAACCCACTTTCCCTCCACTGCCTGTCCCCGGGTTAGAGAGGATGGGAGGAGGTCAGGGTGATAACCCCTTTGCTTGAACAGACCGGTGTCTCTGTGCCCTGATACCCTTAGCCAGCCCGAAACCCTGCCCCCAGCCCCCTCCGTCACCCTCTACCCAGCCTCGGCCTGAGCCCTACTACGTTCCCCGCCCCGCCACTTTCATGGTCACTGACACTCCAGCAATACCTCTTTTGGCACAAGGGGTGAGGCAGGGACATCGGACTGGAGGGAGGAGGTGAGGAGAAGCAGCGGAACGCAGCTGAGCCTGAGGATGCCCTAAGGGACCTCCGTCCCCGGGGAACTGATCGGGAACAAACTTGTCAACAGCTCGGAACAGGAGAAGGCACAGAGCTGGTACTGAAATACAGCCTGACGATGCCACACACCACATTACGAAGTGTACCCGGTCACAGGGACCTCCAACACTCCAACTTTCACCAGGGCTGCCACAGAGTTCAAAGAAAATTAGAAAGCAAGATTGCAGATACCCGGGAGGGAGTTACAGACTGGGGTTACAGTTATCCCTGTCACCCCCTCCAGCCCCCACACCCCCTCCCTATCACTGTCACCCCGTCCAGCCGCTGCACCCCCTCCCTATCTCTGTCACCCCGTCCAGCCGCTGCACCCCCTCCCTATCTCTGTCACCCCTACACACCCTCCCTATGTCTGTCACCCCCTCCAGCCCCTACACCCCCTCCCTATCTCTGTCACCTCCTCCAATCCTGATCTCTCGAGCATCCCCTGATTTCTGTCGCTCCACCATTGGGGGTGGGGGGGGCCGTGCCTTAGGGGTCCCTAGGGCCCACCATCCCACCCTCCAGTCCCTGACTGTTCCCTGTCATCTCACAGTTGGTAAGTGTGGAAGCTGAAAGCCTGAACTGCGATCGAACGTGGCGATGACTCATTGGCAGGCTAGCGTTGGTGGCGAGTGTACCCAGCACTGTGCATACCAAGGTGACAAACCTACTGAAAGTATCTTGTGGCCAGCCTTGGGTGTGAACCGGACCAGTCCCACTCCGCCATCAGACAGTAATCACCCATTTGTTGCTCCATTCGGGCTGTGACCCACTGCTGTCCATTCCCAAGTACCAGGGTCACACCATCCCTGTCCCTTTATCTCCTATTCCCTGACCTTCGACCTCCCCCCCACCTCCTGTACCACCTTTGACCCTGGCTGTATGGGTGCATTTGAGGAGACTACCCCCCCCCCAACCAAACAGCTAATATTCCGAATCTTCACGAGGGCCCCTTAATCCAGGTCAGGTATCCATGCAGCCAGAGAGGGAGGGGAGCGTGAGCTTCCTCCTGGATTGGTCAGGAATGGTCGGCGCGGCTCTTTTGAGTGGGAAGAAAGTCCTAGTTGAGATTCCTTTAGAGACGTTGACTCAGTCTTGTGGCTGAGGCTAGTGCGATGGATCGCAGTCTATGTCCTCTGGAGTGAGGCCTGCATCGAGGGACCTTGCAGAATGGTGCTGGGGGGGGGTTAGCAGGAGACCACTCAGCATTCTCCTCTCCCAGGGAGAACAGTCCCAGCTCCTTCAACCTGCCCGATAGTGTCATACAGCGTGGGAACAGACCCTTCAGCCCATCCAGTCTGTGCCAAACACAACCCCAAACTAAGCTGCTCCTGCCTGCATGCTCCTGGCCCATATCGCTCCAGACCATGTCCTGACCCTGCAGTCTGGTTTAGATGTGAAGAGACTATGGGACCCAGGGCAGTTTGGTTCCAGATTGGGCTCGGTGGCAGGAGGGTGAGGGAGTGGTGGGGGTTGGAGGCGAGGGAGGGGGTTGATGGTGGAAGTCGGTTGGTGGAGCTCAAGGTTTGGTGCTGTGTCCCGCACTGTTATTCAGTACATTCATGATCCCAAGGTGAATGAAGAGGGAATGATGAGGAAGATCACCTGATGTTAGAATTGACGGTCTGGTAAATGGCGCGAAGGGAGACCTCAGACTCAGACTGGCAGGGTGGCTCAGTGGGTTGGCACACTGTCTCATGGTGCCAGGGACCCAGGTTTGATCCCACCCTCGGGCGACTGTCTGTGTGGAGTTTGTACATTCTCCCTGTGTTTGCATGGGGTTTCCTCCAGGAACTCTGGTTTCCTCCCACAGTCCAAAGATGCGCAGATGTCCAAAGATGGCCCATCCAATTAGAGTGGATTGGCCATCCTAAATTGTCCCATAGTGCCCAGGGATGTGCAGGTTAGGGTGGATTGGCCGTGATAAATTGTCCCGTAGTGTCCAGGGATGTGCAGGTTAGGGTGGTTTGGCCGTGCAAAATTGTCCTGTAGTGCCCAGGGATGTGCGGGTTAGGGTGGATTGGCCGTGCTAAATTGTCCCGTAGTGCCCAGGGATGTGCAGGCTAGGGTGGATTGGCCGTGATAAATTGTCCCGTAGTGCCCAGGGATGTGCAGGTTAGGGTGGATTGGCCGTGCTAAATTGTCCCATAGTGCCCAGGGATGTGTAGGTTAGGGTGGATTGGCCGTGATAAATTGTCCCGTAGTGTCCAGGGATGTGCAGGTTAGGGTGGTTTGGCCGTGCAAAATTGTCCTGTAGTGCCCAGGGATGTGTGGGTTAGGGTGGATTGGCCGTGCTAAATTGTCCCGTAGTGCCCAGGGATGTGCAGGTTAGGGTGGGTTGGCCGTGCTAAATTGTCCCGTAGTGCCCAGGGATGTGCGGGTTAGGGTGGAATTGGCCGCGGGAAATGCAGGGCTATAGGGACGGGATACTGGGGGATGGGGTCTGCTCTTCAGAGGGTCACTATGGGCTCAGTGGACCAAATGGCCTGCTCCCACACTGTAGGGATTCTGTGACTGTATGGTTTGGAAATGTACACAGTGCTCCAGCTGTGGTCTGTTACGAAGAGCTTCGTCAGGACGTCCCTGTTATTGTATCTGGTGCTTTGACCAATAATGACTGTTTAACTGCCTTATGCCTGCTGTTCGTGTACATCAAGGTCCCTCTCATGTCTCCAAGGTTCTTACCAACCATCACCTATTCCCTTTCCATGTTAGTCCTCTCAAAAATACATCACATCTCACATTGCCAGGATTAAAATTTCATTTGCCACTAGAAACACTACACAGTATGGAAGCAGGCCATTCTGCCCATTGAGTCCATACTGACCCTCTGAAGAGCAGCGCACCCAGACCCAGCACCCAACCCAATCCCGGTAACCCTGCATTTCCCACCGCCAACCCACCCTAACCCGCACATCCCTGGGCAATACGGGACTGTTTAGCACGGCCAATCTCCCCCCATCAAACACTCCTAGGGACACAGACAGCATGGGAGTTAGATACAGAGTAAAGCTCCCTCTACACTGTGCCCCCCATGAATCACTCCCAGGGACAGGGACAGCACACGGGGTTAGGTACGGAGTAAAGCTCCCTCTACACTGTGCCCCCCATGAATCACTCCCAGGGACAGGGACAGCACACGGGGTTAGGTGCGGAGTAAAGCTCCCTCTACACTGTGCCCCCCATGAATCACTCCCAGGGACAGGGACAGCACACGGGGTTAGGTACAGAGTAAAGCTCCCTCTACACTGTGCCCCCCATGAATCACTCCCAGGGACAGGGACAGCACATGGGGTTAGGTACGGAGTAAAGCTCCCTCTACACTGTGCCCCCCATGAATCACTCCCAGGTACAGGGACAACACACGGGGTTAGGTACGGAGTAAAGCTCCCTCTACACTGTGCCCCCCCATGAATCACTCCCAGGGACAGGGACAGCACGGGGTTAGGTACGGAGTAAAGCTCCCTCTAACCTATCGCTGACTGACTATGTTGTTCCTGCCGCAGATCCACCTGACGTTGGACTGAAGGAGGGAACATGGTGGCGATGCCCCTGCTCTCCCAGCTGTTTCCGGTGGTCGGGCTCCTCCTGGTCGCTGCCCCAGCCCGTTCCGACACCAGACTGGCTCCCAGCACCACACCGCCCACCAACGCCAGCTGCCTGGGGATCTATAACTGTGAGGCGGGGGTCATCCTGCCCGTGTGGCACCCCCAGGACCCCTCGGTGGGGGACAAGGTGGCCCGCTCCATCGTCTACTTTGCTGCATTGGTCTACATGTTCCTGGGCATGTCTATCATCGCCGACCGCTTCATGGCCTCCGTTGAGGTCATCACCTCGCAAGAGCGGGAGATCACCATCAAGAAACCCAACGGTGAGACCACCGTGACCACTGTCCGCATCTGGAACGAGACGGTGTCCAACCTGACCCTGATGGCTCTGGGCTCCTCTGCTCCTGAGATCCTGCTCTCTGTCATCGAGGTTTGCGGCCACAACTTCGAGGCCGGCGTGCTGGGCCCTGCCACCATCGTGGGGAGCGCGGCCTTCAACATGTTCGTCATCATCGCCACCTGCATTTATGTGGTGCCTGACGGCGAGAGCCGCAAGGTCAAGCACCTGCGAGTCTTCTTCGTCACCGCCACCTGGAGCATCTTCGCCTACATCTGGCTGTACCTCATCCTGGCCGTCATCAGCCCCGGGGTGGTGGATGTCTGGGAGGGCCTGGTCACCTTCCTGTTCTTCCCGGTGTGCGTGCTGGTGGCCTGGATCGCCGACCGGCGTCTGTTGGTCTACAAGTACGTGTACAAGAAGTACCGGGCTGACAAGAGTCGTGGCATTATCGTTGAGACAGTGGGGGAGAGGCCCCCCGACAAGATGGAGCTGGAGCTGGACGGGGTCTGCAGAGGCTCCCAGGACGGGGTGGACACCGAGGCCGGAGAGCAGGAGCAGGAGGAGGCCAGCAGGAGAGTCATGGCCCGGGTCCTGAAGGAACTGAAGCAGCGGCACCCAGACAAAGACACCGAGCAGCTCATTGAGATGGCCAACTACCACACCCTGAGCCAACAGCAGAAGAGCCGGGCCTTCTACCGCATCCAGGCCACCCGCAGGATGACCGGGGCCGGCAACATCCTGAAGAGGCACGCGGCCGAGCAGGCCCGGAGGGCGCTGAGCACCCAGGACCTCCGCTGTGACGGGTGCCTGTCCCAAGGGACCGTGCGCTTCGAGCACGCCCAGTACCAGTGCTTTGAGAACTGCGGCTCACTCCATCTGGCCGTCACCCGGGAGGGCGGTGACTCCAACTGCTCCCTGGCAGTGGACTTCCGCACCGAGGACGGCACCGCCAACGCCGGCTCTGATTACCAATTTGCCGAGGGCACCCTGGTATTCAAGCCCGGCGAGGTGCGGCGCGAGCTCTCTGTTGGCATCATCGACGACGACGTCTTCGAGGAGGATGAGTACTTCCGGGTGCGGATCTGTAACCTCCGTGTCAACCACTTGGGGGACTGGAGCGCGCCCGGACGCGACGCTGACAGCCCGCCGGCCTACGTCCTGGGCTCTCCCAGCGTCGCCACCGTCACCATCTTTGACGATGACCACGCCGGGGTGTTCTCCTTTAGCCATGAGACGCAGCGGGTCAGCGAGAGCGTGGGGGTCATGCACGTCAAGGTGCAGAGGACCTCCGGTGCCCGGGGCACCGTCCAGCTCCCCTTCAAGATGTCTGAGGGCACGGCTAGACCCGGTGAGGACTTTGTGCAGTACAGCGGGCATCTGGTCTTTCAGAACGACGAGACCGTGTAAGTACAACTCTGTTATGATCACTATTGCCCAAGAGTGATGTTCCAGTCTCGCTGCCATTCCCTTCTGCGTTTTGTCCTACGTGACGTTCCCTGAGGAGTACGCTCATCAAGCTTGGCCTATGATCTCTCCAATTATAGTCCCCCTTCCATCACTCTTTGTACCAACACCCACCCCCCCCCAATCTAACAGCTTCCTCTGAATTCCTTCTTTCCCAGTTTTCCTCCCTCAACCCTCCCCAAACCAACTATAGAAAATTCCTGTTGGACCTGCTCCCCCTCTACCCTTTCAGACAGCGTGTCCCAGATCACAGCAACTCACTGCCTCAAACAAAACATTCTCCTCATCACCCACCTTCTTCAGGATCTGTTCCCAATTCCCTATAATCCGTGTCCCTCTGGTGACCGACCGTCCTGCAGCTGGGAACAGTTTCTCCCTCACACTGACTCCATCCAACAGCCCCCTTCCTGATTCTGAACACCTCGATTCAGTCTCCCTCAATACCGCCCCCCCACCCCTCCCCCCACTGAACCTTTCCCAGTTCCAAGGGGAACAATTCCAGTCTCTCGCACTCTCAGTCTCTCTCACCGTCTCTCAGTCTCTCTCACTGTCTCTCAGTCTCTCTCTCACTGTCTCTCAGTCTCTCTCTCTCACTGTCTCTCAGTCTCTATCTCACTGTCTCTCAGTCTCTCTCACCGTCTCTCAGTCTCTCTCTCTCTCTCACTGTCTCTCAGTCTCTCTCTCACTGTCTCTCAGTCTCTCTCTCTCACTGTCTCTCAGTCTCTCTCACCGTCTCTCAGTCTCTCTCTTTCACTGTCTCTCAGTGTCTCTCTCTGTCTCTGTGTCTCTCTCACTGTCTCTCAGTCTCTCTCTCACTGTCTCTCAGTCTCTCTCTCTCTCTGTCTCTCAGTCTCTCTCACTGTCTCTCAGTCTCTCTCTCACCGTCTCTCAGTCTCTCTCTCTCACTGTCTCTCAGTCTCTCTCTCTCTCTGTCTCTCAGTCTCTCTCTCACTGTCTCTCAGTCTCTCTCACTGTCTCTCAGTCTCTCTCTCACCGTCTCTCAGTCTCTCTCTCTGTGCTTCTCTCACTGACTCTCAGTCTCTCTCCCTCTCACCGTCTCTCAGTCTCTCTCACCGTCTCTCAGTCTCTCTCTCACCGTCTCTCAGTCTCTCTCTCTCACTGTCTCTCAGTGTCTCTCTCTCACTGTCTCTCAGCCTCTCTCTCTCACTGTCTCTCTCTCACTCTCTCTCACTCTCTCTCAGTCTCTCTCAGTCTCTGTCTCTCTCTGTCTCTCTGTCTCTCAGTGTCTCTCTCTCACTGTCTCTCAGCCTCTCTCTCTCACTGTCTCTCTCTCTCACTCTCTCTCAGTCTCTCTCAGTCTCTCTCTGTCTCTCTCTGTCTCTCTCTGTCTCTCTGTCTATCAGTCTCTCTCTCTCACTGTCTCTCTCTCTGTCACTCAGTCTCTGTCTCTCAGTCACTCTCTCTCACCGTCTCTCAGTGTCTCTCTCTCACTGTCTCCTGGTGTCTCTCTGTCTCTCAGTCTCTCTTTCTCACAGTCTCGCAGTTTCTCTCTCTCACCGTCTCTCAGTCTCTCTCTCACTGTCTCTCAATCTCTCTCACCGTCTCTTAGTCTCTCTCTCACTGTCTCTCACTGTCTCTCAGCCTCTCTCTCTCACTGTCTCTCAGTCTCTCTCTCACTGTCTCTCAGTCTCTCTCTCTCTCTCTCTCTTTCTGTCTATCAGTCTCTCTCTCTCACTGTCTCTCTGTCACTCAGTCTCTGTCTATCAGTCTCTCTCTCTCTCTCTCTCTGTCTATCAGTCTCTCTCTCTCACTGTCTCTCTCTCTGTCACTCAGTCTCTGTCTATCAATCTCTCTCTCTCACTGTCTCGCAGTCTCTCTCTCTCTCGCTGTCTATCAGTCTCTCTCTCTCACTGTCTCTCTCTCTGTCACTCAGTCTCTGTCTCTCAGTCTCTCTCTCACCGTCTCTCAGTCTCTCTCTCTCACTGTCTCTCAGTCTCTCTCACCGTCTCTCAGTCTCTCTCTCTCACCGTCTCTCAGTGTCTCTCTCTCTCAGTGTCTCTCTCTCACTGTCTCTTGGTGTCTCTCTCTGTCTCTCAGTCTCTCTCTCTCACTGTCTCTCAGTCTCTCTCTCACTCTCTCTCAGTCTCTCTCTTTCACTGTCTCTCAGTCTCTCTCACTGTCTCTCAGTCTCTCTCTCACCGTCTCTCAGCCTCTCTCTCTGTCACTCAGTCTCTCTCTCTCACTGTCTCTCAGTCTCTCTCTTTCACTGTCTCTCAGTCTCTCTCACTGTCTCTCAGTCTCTCTCTCACCGTCTCTCAGTCTCTCTCTCTCACTGTCTCTCAGTCTCTCTCTCTCACAGTCTCTCTCTGTCACTCAGTCTCTCTCTCTCACTGTCTCTCAGCCTCTCTCTCTCACTGTCTCTCAGTCTCTCTCACTGTCTCTCTCTCACCGTCTCTCAGTCTCTCTCTCTCACTGTCTCTCAGTCTCTCTCTCTCACAGTCTCTCTCTGTCACTCAGTCTCTCTCTCTCACTGTCTCTCTCACAGTCTCGCAGTTTCTCTCTCTCACTGTCTCTCAGTCTCTCTCACAGTCTCGCAGTTTCTCTCTCTCACTATCTCTCAGTCTCTCTCACCGTCTCTCAGTCTCTCTCTCTCACTGTCTCTCAGTCTCTCTCTCTCACAGTCTCTCAGTTTCTCTCTCTCTCACTGTCTCTCAGTCTCTCTCACCGTCTCTCAGTCTCTCTCTCTCTCACCGTCTCTCAGTGTCTCTCTCTCTCAGTGTCTCTCTCTCACTGTCTCTCAGTCTCTCTGTCTGTCAGCCTCTCTCTCTCTCTCTCTCAAAGTCTCTCAGTCTCTCTCTCACTGTCTCTCAGCCTCTCTCTCTCACTGTCTCTCAGTCTCTCTCTCACCGTCTCTCAGCCTCTCTCTCTCACTGTCTCTCAGTCTCTCTCTCACTGTCTCTCAGTCTCTCTCTTTCACTGTCTCTCAGTCTCTCTCACTGTCTCTCAGTCTCTCTCTCACCGTCTCTCAGTCTCTCTCTCTCACAGTCTCTTTCTGTCACTCAGTCTCTCTCTCTCACTGTCTCTCAGCCTCTCTCTCTCACTGTCTCTCAGTCTCTCTCACAGTCTCGCAGTTTCTCTCTCTCACTGTCTCTCAGTCTCTCTCACAATCTCGCAGTTTCTCTCTCTCACTATCTCTCAGTCTCTCTCAATGTCTCTCAGTCTCTCTCTCACTGTCTCTCAGTCTCTCTCTCTCACAGTCTCTCAGTTTCTCTCTCTCTCACTGTCTGTCAGTCTCTGTCACCGTCTCTCAGTCTCTCTCTCTCTCACCGTCTCTCAGTGTCTCTCTCTCTCAGTGTCTCTCTCTCACTGTCTCTCAGTCTCTCTGTCTGTCAGCCTCTCTCTCTCTCTCTCTCTCTCAAAGTCTCTCAGTCTCTCTCTCACTGTCTCTCAGCCTCTCTCTCTCACTGTCTCTCAGTTTCTCTCTCTCACAATCTCTCAGTCTCTCTCACCGTCTCTCAGTCTCTCTCTCACCGTCTCTCAGTCTCTCTCTCACCGTCTCTCAGTCTCTCTCTCTCACTGTCTCTCACTGTCTCTCTCTCACTGTCTCTCAGTGTCTCTCTCTCACTGTCTCTCAGCCTCTCTCTCACAGTCTGTCAGTTTCTCTCTCTCACAATCTCTCAGTCTCTCTCACTGTCTCTCAGTCTCTCTCACCGTCTCTCAGTCTCTCCCTCTCAGTGTCTCTCTCTCACCGTCTCTCAGTGTCTCTCTCTCACTGTCTCTCAGTCTCTCTCTCTGTCTGTCAGTCTCTCTCTCTCTCATTGTCTCTCAGTCTCCCTTGCTTTCTCACTCGCACTGTCTCTCAGTCTCTCTCACCGTCTCTCAGTCTCTCTCACCGTCTCTCAGTCTCTCTCTCTCACCGTCTCTCAGTCTCTCTCACTGTCTCTCAGTGTCTTTCTCTCTCTGTCTCTCAGTCTCTCTCTCTCTCTGTCTATCAGTCTCTCTCTCTCACTCTCTCTCTCTGTCTGTCAGTCTCTCTCTCTCACTGTCTCTCAGTCTCTCTCTCTCATTGTCTCTCAGTCTCCCTCGCTTTCGCACTCTCACTGTCTGTCAGTCTCACTGTCTCTCAGTCTCTCTCACTGTCTGCGTCTCTCTCGTGTTCTCATTCTTTCTCACTGTCTCTCAGTCTCTCTCTCACTGTCTCTGTCACTGTCTCTCTGTTTCTCTCACGCTCTCACTCCCTTTCAGCGTCTCTCATTCTGTCTCTCACTGTCTCTGTCTCGCGCTCTTGCTCTCATGCTCTCACTCTCTCGCTCTCTCTCGCGCTCCCTCTCACACGCTCACCACTAGTCTCACGCTCTCTCTATTTCTCACTCTCTCCTTCTGTCTCTCACACTCTCTCTCTATCTCACTCACTCTGTCCCTCGCACTCTCTCTCTGTCTCTCTGCCCCCCACCCTGACTCTCCTTAAAAAAGCGCTCTCTCCCTGAACTAATGTCCCACTTTCATAAATATCTCCAGATATGGCCCAGGGTCAGATACTGACTGATCCTCCTGGCACATCGCAACAGAGGATTGACAGAAGCCAGGACGATACAGAGAGACGGTGTCAGAGGGTGTGACAGAGATAGGGAGGGGGTGTAGGGGCCGGAGGGGCTGACAGAGATAGGGAGGGGGTGTAGGGGCCAGAGGGGGTGACAGAGATAGGGAGGGGGTGTAGGGGCTGGAGGGGGTGACAGAGATAGGGAGGGGGTGTAGGGGAATGGAGGGGCTGACAGAGATAGGGAGGGGGTGTAGGGGCTGGAGGGGGTGACAGAGATAGGGAGGGGGTGTAGGGGCCAGAGGGGGTGACAGAGATAGGGAGGGGGTGTAGGGGCTGGAGGGGGTTACAGAGATAGGGAGGGGGTGTAGGGGCCGGAATGGGTGACAGAGATGGGGAGGGGGTGTACGGGCTGGAAGGGGTGTGGGGAAAGGGGCTGACATTGTTCTGACAGGCCGAATGGCCTTGTTCTGAGCCTGGGTGTTGGCCGTACCCTTTGGGGAAGTTTGTCGGGGGCTCTGTGTTGTGCTAGTCGTGTGGTACTGTGCCTGATGACTGAGCAGATGGGAAACCATCTCGGCCTGGCCTGGCCTGGGGCTGGGGCTGGTGCTGGGGCTGTGCTGGAAAGTAGAGGGTGGGGTGTAGTGGGAGTTTGGGGTCGGGTGGATGTCACCATGTACCTGGAGTTTGATGTGTTCAGAGGAATTTCAGTCTGAGTGACCTGGAATCTGTCCTTTATTGTGTTCTTCGTCTTACTGTCTGTCAGACTAAAACTGATTCACTTCAAACCAACCATTGGGCCCATCTACTGCTGTTCCTGCTCTGCGTGTTCCTCCTGCCACTCCCCTGTTACCCTCCGACCCCATCCCCCTCTCCTTCCATTCCTTGTGTGTTTATCCAGCTTCCCTCTCCCATCCCCAACACATTTCCTTTTGCCCCCTTTCCATGGGAGCGAGTCCTACTCTCTGAGGGGTGTCGGGATGAACATTTCTCCTGACGTCCCTGCTGGATTGATTTGGACCTGTCTGAAATCAATAGCCCCCTCTTATTCTAGCCTCTTACTCTCTCCCTCACACCTTCTGTCCATCATTCCCCACCAAAACCTGCAGTGTCATTTTAGAGACTCTATCGAGATTAGGGATCTATAACCGTTTTGCTCGCTGTTCGAAAGCTTTGGCGCAGTTCTGTGTTATTTGATTGTTCTAGTTATTGCTGAGTTGTGTGAAAGCAACTCCCTCACTGAGGATGTGAGTCTATGAACGGGACCTTTATTGGTCAGTGCATTGAGTATAGGAATTGAGAAGGTCATGTTGCGTCTGTACAAGACATTGGCTCAGCCGCTGTTGGAAAACTGTGTTCAATCCCGGTCTCCCTGCTGTAGGAAGGATGTTGTGAAACTGGAAAGGGTTCAGAAAAGATTTACAGGGATGTTGGAGGGTTTGAGCTACAGGGAGGGGCTGAATGGTCTGGGGCTATTTCCCCTGGAGCGTCGGAGGCTGAGGGGGGGGCACCTTATAGAGGTTTATAAGATCATGAGGGGCATGGATAGGGTGAATAGACAAGGCCTTTTCCCCCCAGGGTGGGGGGAGTCCAAAACTAGAGGGACACAGGTTTAAGGTGAGAGGGGGAGGATTTAAAAGGGACCTGAGGGGTAACTTTTTCACACAGAGGGTGGTGCGTGTATGGAATGAGCTGCCAGAGGAAGTGGTGGGGGCTGGTACAGTTACAGCATTTAAAAGGCATCTGGATGGGGACATGGATAGGAAGGAATTAGAGGGATATGGGCCAAATGGGACTGGATTGATTTAGGATATCGGGTTGGCATGGACGAGTTGGGCTGAAGGGCCTGTTTCCGTGCCGTCCAGCTGTACATTGACTTGAACCAGGACACAGACAGACACACATACACACAGACAGACACACACACACACAGAAACACAGACAGACATACACAAACACACAGCTGGAGGAACAGCCACACTCTGGATTAAACTGATTCACATTGAATATTGAATGTAAGGCTCAGGGAGATTAACATTCACATCTGTTCCTGCACAGTTTACCAGCCGTGTCGTAACAAACACAATTTAATGGGATCCATTCACTGATCACTATCCTCATGTCCCTCCGTACTTTGTATCTAATCCCCGTGCTGTCCGTGTCCCTGGGAGTGTTTGATGAGGGGGTACAGTGTAGAGGAAGCTTTCCCTGTAGCTGTGGGGATGTATGTATTGCTGTGATGCTGAGCACGGTGTGAACAGGAAAACAGAGCTGTGTAAATAACAAACTGTGTGCAGCTCACGCCACCTTCACTGACAAATGAGGTCCCGTAATGCAGTTGTGCATCAGACATTACTATCTGTCTGCACCTGGTGCCCACACTTCATCCCTCTCCCTCTTCCTCACCCTCTCCCTCTGCCTCCCAGTCTCCCCCACCCTCTCCCTCTGCCTCCCAGTCTCCCTCACCCTCTCCCTCTGTGTCCGAATCTCCCTCACCCTCTCCCTCTGCGTCCGAATCTCCCTCACCCTCTCCCTCTGCGTCCGAATCTCCCTCACCCTCTCCCTCTGCGTCCGAATCTCCCTCACCCTCTCCCTCTGCGTCCGAATCTCCCTCACCCTCTCCCTCTGCCTCCCAGTCTCCCTCACCCTCTCCCTCTGCGTCCGAATCTCCCTCACCCTCTCCCTCTGCGTCCGAATCTCCCTCACCCTCTCCCTCTGCCTCCCAGTCTCCCTCACCCTCTCCCTCTGTGTCCAAATCTCCCTCACCCTCTCCCTCTGCATCCGAATCTCCCTCACCCTCTCCCTCTGCGTCCGAATCTCCCTCACCCTCTCCCTCTGCCTCCCAGTCTCCCTCACCCTCTCCCTCTGCGTCCGAATCTCCCTCACCCTCTCCCTCTGCGTCCGAATCTCCCTCACCCTCTCCCTCTGCCTCCCAGTCTCCCTCACCCTCTCCCTCTGCCTCCCAGTCTCCCTCACCCTCTCCCTCTGCGTCCGAATCTCCCTCACCCTCTCCCTCTGCGTCCGAATCTCCCTCACCCTCTCCCTCTGCCTCCCAGTCTCCCTCACCCTCTCCCTCTGTGTCCAAATCTCCCTCACCCTCTCCCTCTGCGTCCGAATCTCCCTCACCCTCTCCCTCTGCGTCCGAATCTCCCTCACCCTCTCCCTCTGCCTCCCAGTCTCCCTCACCCTCTCCCTCTGCGTCCGAATCTCCCTCACCCTCTCCCTCTGCGTCCGAATCTCCCTCACCCTCTCCCTCTGCCTCCCAGTCTCCCTCACCCTCTCCCTCTGTGTCCAAATCTCCCTCACCCTCTCCCTCTGCGTCCGAATCTCCCTCACCCTCTCCCTCTGCGTCCGAATCTCCCTCACCCTCTCCCTCTGCCTCCCAGTCTCCCTCACCCTCTCCCTCTGCGTCCGAATCTCCCTCACCCTCTCCCTCTGCGTCCGAATCTCCCTCACCCTCTCCCTCTGCCTCCCAGTCTCCCTCACCCTCTCCCTCTGCCTCCCAATCTCCCTCACTCTCTCTCTCTCTGCCTCCCAATCTCCCTTGGTCTGTCTCCGCTCCCTCTCCCTCTCCCACTCCCTCTCCTTCTGCCTCCCAATCTCCCCTGGTCTGTCCCCACTCCATCTTCCCCTCCCAATCTCCCTAACCCACTCCCTCTGCCTCCCAGTCTCCACTGGTCTGTCTCCATTCCATCTCCCTCTCCCTCTGCCTCCCAATCTCACTCGGACTGCCCCCTCTCCCTGTCCCACTCCCTCACTATCTCCTTCTCCCTATCTCTCCCCCCCTCTCTCAGTCACCCTCTCCCTACCTCACTCCCTCACCATCTTCCAGTCCCTTTGTCAGTCCCTCTCTCCCCTTCTGTATCCCTGTCCCTCTCCCTTTGTCAATCCCTCTCTCAGTATCCTTACCAGCTTCTCCTCTCTCCCTCACCCCCTCCCATTTCCCTACCCTGTCTTATCTCCCTCCTCCCTGCCCATTCCCCACTCTCTGCCTCTGCCCTCCCCCCTCCATACCCCATCCCCCTCTCCCTCTCCGCTGCTGATTCATGTCAACAGGACAAGACCATTCAGCCGATTAGCTCTGTGCTAGCTCATTGCAAGATCTCTCCCCAGTGAAACCCCAACCCATAGCTCTCTGTGAATTATTACAGGGGCATTAATTCACAGCTAAAGTACAGAGCACATTGGACCAAGCTGAGACTGTAAATGGTGTGTTCCGGTCTCATTCCCCATCTGTGTGTAATTCTGTTGTAACTCACTCATTCTTTTGTGTTCATTTTTTAAGGGACGTGGGAGTGGGGATCACAGCTTGTGCCCACCATTTATTGCCCCCCCCCCGCCCCTAATTGCCCCCTTGAGAAGGTCGGGGGTGAGCTGTCTTCCTGAACCGCTGCAGCCCATGTGCTGTGGGGTGGCCCACAATGCCCCTTAGGGGGGGAATTCCAGGGATTGTGACCCAGAGACACTGAAGGAACGGGGATATATTCCCAAGTCAGGATGGTGAGTGGCTCGGAGGGGAATGTGCAGGGGGTAGTGTTCCCATGTACTTGCTGCCCCTTGTCCTTCTGGATGGAAGTGGGTCGTGGGTTTGGAAGGTGCTGCCTGAGGGTCTTTGGTGAGTTTCTGCAGAGCACCTTGTAGATGGTACACACTGCTGCGACTGAGCGTCGGTGGGTGGGTGGGGGTGGGAGTGGGATGTTTGTGGATGTGGTGCCGATCGAGCGGGGGCTGCTCTGTCCTGGATGGGGTCGAGCTTCTTGAGTGTTGTTGGGGCTGCCCCCATCCAGGGGCAAGTGGGGGGTATTCCATCCCACTCCTGACTTGTGCCTTGTAGATGGTGGGACAGGCTTTGGGGGGGAGTCAGGAGGGGGGTTACTCGCTGCAGGATCCCAGCCTCTGACCTGCTCCTGTAGCCCCTGTGTTTATGTGGTGAGTCCAGTTGTGTTTCTGGTCAATGGGAACCCCCAGGATGTTGCTAGTGGGGGATTCGGTGGTGAGAACACCATTGAATATCAATTCACTTTCACTTTCAGTCACTCGCTCATTGACTCTCTCTCTCACACTCTTGACACACACTCACAATCGTTCACTTACTCTAACACACAGGCACAGTCTCTCCCTCCCTCCCCCTCTCTGTTTCTCTCTCTGTATTGCACACACACACACACACACACACACACACACACACACAAGCCACGCGCACACACTCGCGCCACTAGCGTCGCGCACACACACCAAGCGCACACATGCCACACACACACACACCCCTCACCATTCCCCTTTCCCCTATCCTCCCTCTCTCCTCCCACCCCTTCCCTGTCATTCCCCCACTCCCTGGCTCCCTGGGCCCACCCACCCCGCTCCCTGGCTCCCTGGGCCCACCCACCCCCGCAGTTTGGGGGGGGTGGTGGAGATCTCCGGTGGGCAGTAACTGGTGTTGCTTCTGAATGATTTAGCGGGTTGGAGATTGCAGAATTTAGTTCTTGTTCGTTATTCACACACACAGGGACCACAGGAGTTCACAGAAGCAGCTGGCGCCCTGCCTCTGCAAGGGGGCGCGGGGAAGGCTGGACTGTAGGAGGGGGAGATCACAGGTTGGGGAGACGATGGTTAATGCTGCGGGCTGGTTAGTATAGAGGTGGGGTGGGCGGATGGTGATAGGAAATGGTGACTGTACTCCTGAATTGGGGCAAATTCCCAAATTTAGCCACGGGGCCCTGATGGGTGGGCCGTTTGACACTGATAGGGGGATTCAGGAGGAAGTGATAGGGCAAGGCACTAGTGGAATCAGTCACCAACAATATCATCCCCAGAAAGCAGGTTCATGGGAACACCACCCCCTGCACATTCCCCTCCGAGCCCCCCACCATCCCGACTTGGGAATATATCCCCGTTCCTTCAGTGTCCCTGGGTCAGAATCCCTGGAATTCCCTCCCTAAGGGGCTTTGTGGGTCACCCCACAGCACATGGACTGCAGCGGTTCAGGAAGGCAGCTCCCCCCCACCTTCTCAAGGGGCAATTAGGGACGGGGGGGGGCAATGAATACTGGGCCCAGCCAGATACACCCACCCTGTGATTAAATAACAAACAGAAAAGTACCGGTGGGGACGGGTCTGTCACTGTGTAACACTGGGGTACAGTACCGGTGGGGGAGAAGTCTGTCCCTGTATAACACTGGGGTACAGTACCTGTGGGGACAGGGTTTGTCACTGTATAACACTGGGGTACAGTACTGGTGGGGACAGGGTTTGTCACTGTATAACACTGGGGTACAGTACCGGTGGGGACAGGGTCTGTCACTGTATAACACTGGGGTACAGTACCTGTGGGGACAGGGTTTGTCACTGTATAACACTGGGGTACAGTACCGGTGGGGACAGGGTCTGTCACTGTATAACACTGGGGTACAGTACCGGTGGGGACAGGGTTTGTCACTGTATAACACTGGGGTACAGTACCGGTGGGAACAGGGTTTGTCACTGTATAACATTGGGGTACAGTACCGGTGGGGACAGGTCTGTCACTGTATAACACTGGGGTACAGTACCGGTGGGGACGAGTCTGTCACTGTATAACACTGGGGTACAGTACTGGTGGGGGACAGGTCTGTCGCTGTATAACTCTGGGGTACAGTACTAGGGGGGATGGGTCTGTCTCTGTATAACACTGGGGTACAATGCTGCTGGGGGACAGGTCTGTCACTGTATAACACTGGGGTACAGTACCAGTGGGGACAGGGTCTGTCACTGTGTAACACTGGGGTACAGTACCGGTGGGGACAGGTCTGTCACTGTATAAAACTGGGGTACAGTACCGGTGGGGACAGGTCTGTCACTGTATAACACTGGGGTACTGTACCTGTGGGGACAGGTCTGTCACTGTATAACACTGGGGCACAGTACCAGTGGGGACAGTGTCTGTCACTGTATAACACTGGGGTACAGTACCGGTGGGGACAGGTCTGTCACTGTGTAACACTGGGGTACAGTACCGGTGGGGACAGGTCTGTCACTGTATAAAACTGGGGTACAGTACCGGTGGGGACAGGTCTGTCACTGTATAACACTGGGGTACTGTACCTGTGGGGACAGGTTTGTCACTGTGTAACACTGGGGTACAGTACCGGTGGGGACAGGTCTGTCTCTGTATAACACTGGGGTACAGTACCGGTGGGGACAGGGTCTGTCTCTGTATAACACTGGGGTACTGTACCTGTGGGGACAGGTCTGTCACTGTGTAACACTGGGGTACAGTACCGGTGGGGACAGGTCTGTCTCTGTATAACACTGGGTCACAGTACCGGGGGAGAGCCAGGTCTGTCACTGTATAACCCAGGGGTACAGTACTGGGGGGGACAGGTCTGTCACTGTATAACCCGGGGGTACAGTACTGGGGGGGACAGGTCTGTCACTGTATGACACTGGGGTACAGTACCGGTGGGGACAGGTCTGTCGCTGTATAACACTGGGGTACAGTACTGGATGGGGACAGGTCTATTGCTCTATAACACTGTGGGACAGTAGGGGCGGTACGGTTCTGTCACTGTATGACACTGGGGTACAGTACTGGTGGGGACAGGGTCTGTCACTGTATAACACTGGGGTACAGTACCGGTGGGGGACAGGTCTGTCGCTGTATAACACTGAGGTACAGTACCGGTGGGGACAGGTCTGTCACTGTATAACACTGGGGTACAGTACCGGTGGGGACAGACCTGTCGCTGTATAACACTGGGGTACAGTACCGGTGGGCACAGGTCTGTCACTGTGTAACACTGGGGTACAGTACCGATGGGGACGGGTCTGTCTCTGTATAACACTGGGATACAGTACTGGTGGGGACAGGGTCTGTCACTGTATAACACTGGGGTACAGTACCAGTGGGCACAGGTCTGTCACTGTGTAACACTGGGGTACAGTACCGGTGGAGACGGGTCTGTCACTGTATGACACTGGGGGACAGTACCGGGGGGACAGGTCTGTCACTGTATAACACTGGGGAACAGTACTGGTGGGGACAGGGTCTGTCACTGTGTAACACTGGGGTACAGTACCGGTGGGGGACAGGTCTGTCGCTGTATAACACTGGGGTACAGTACTGGATGGGGACAGGTCTATTGCTCTATAACACTGTGGGACAGTAGGGGCGGTACGGTTCTGTCACTGTATGACACTGGGGTACAGTACTGGTGGGGACAGGGTCTGTCACTGTATAACACTGGGGTACAGTACCGGTGGGGACAGGTCTGTCACTGTATAACACTGGGGTACAGTACCGGTGGGGACAGGTCTGTCGCTGTATAACACTGGGGTACAGTACCGGTGGGCACAGGTCTGTCACTGTGTAACACTGGGGTACAGTACCGGTGGGGACGGGTCTGTCACTGTATAACACTGGGGTACAGTACCGGTGGGGGACAGGTCTGTCACTGTATAACACTGGGGTACAGTACCGGTGGGGACGGGTCTGTCGCTGTATAACACTGGGGTACAGTACCGGTGTGGACAGGTCTGTCACTATAATACTGGGGTACAGTACCGGTGAGGACAGGTATGTCGCTGTATGACACTGGGGTACAGTACCGGGGGAGAGCCAGGTCTGTCACTGTATAACCCAGGGGTACAGTACTGGGGGGGACAGGTCTGTCACTGTATGACACTTGGGTACAGTACCGGTGGGGACAGGTCTGTCACTGAGTAACACTGGGGTACAGTACTAGGGGGGACAGGTCTGTCTCTGTATAACACTGGGGTACAGCACTGGCGGAGGACGAGTCTGTCACTGTATAACACTGGGGTACAGTACGGGGGAGGGGAACGAGTCTGTCACTGTATAACACTGGGGGACAGTACCGGGGGGACAGGTCTGTCACTGTATAACACTGGGGTACAGTACTGGGCGGGACAGGTCTGTCACTGTATAACACTGGGGTACATTCCCGGTGGGGACAGGTCTGTCACTGTATAACACTGGGGTACAGTACTGATGGGGACAGGTCTGTCACTGTATAACACTGGGCTACAGTGCTGGGGGGGACAGGTCTGTCACTGTATAACACTGGGGTACAGTACTGGGGGGGACAGGTCTGTCTCTGTATAACACTGGGGTACAGTACTGGGGGGGACAGGTCTGTCACTGTATAACACTGGGGTACAGTACCGGTGGGGGACAGGTCTGTCTCTGTATAACACTGGGGTACAGTACTGGGGGGGACAGGTCTGTCACTGTATAACACTGGGGTACAGTACTGGGGGGGACAGGTCTGTCTCTGTATAACACTGGGGTACAGTACTGGGGGGGACAGGTCTGTCACTGTATAACACTGGGGTACAGTACCGGTGGGGGACAGGTCTGTCTCTGTATAACACTGGGGTACAGTACTGGGGGGGACAGGTCTGTCACTGTATAACACTGGGGTACAGTACCGGTGGGGGACAGGTCTGTCTCTGTATAACACTGGGGTACAGTACTGGTGGGGACAGGTCTGTCACTGTATAACACTGGGGTACAGTACCGGTGGGGACAGGTCTGTCACTGTATAACACTGGGGTACAGTACCGGTGGGGACAGGCCTGTCGCTGTATAACACTGGGGTACAGTACCGGTGGGGACAGGTCTGTCTCTGTATAACACTGGGGTACAGTACTGGGGGGGACAGGTCTGTCACTGTATAACACTGGGGTACAGTACCGGTGGGGGACAGGTCTGTCTCTGTATAACACTGGGGTACAGTACTGGTGGGGACAGGTCTGTCACTGTATAACACTGGGGTACAGTACCGGTGGGGGCAGGCCTGTCGCTGTATAACACTGGGGTACAGTACCGGTGGGGACAGGTCTGTCACTGTATAACACTGGGGTACAGTACCGGTGGGGACAGGCCTGTCGCTGTATAACACTGGGGTACAGTACCGGTGGGGACAGGTCTGTCTCTGTATAACACTGGGGTACAGTACTGGGGGGGACAGGTCTGTCACTGTATAACACTGGGGTACAGTACCGGTGGGGGACAGGTCTGTCACTGTATAACACTGGGGTACAGTACCGGTGGGGGCAGGTCTGTCGCTGTATAACTCTGGGGTACAGTACTAGGGGGGATGGGTCTGTCTCTGTATAACACTGGGGTACAGTACCGGTGGGGACAGGTCTGTCACTGTATAACACTGGGGTACAGTACCAGTGGGGACAGGGTCTGTCACTGTGTAACACTGGGGTACAGTACCGGTGGGGACAGGTCTGTCACTGTATAAAACTGGGGTACAGTACCGGTGGGGACAGGTCTGTCACTGTATAACACTGGGGTACTGTACCTGTGGGGACAGGTCTGTCACTGTATAACACTGGGGCACAGTACCAGTGGGGACAGTGTCTGTCACTGTATAACACTGGGGTACAGTACCGGTGGGGACAGGTCTGTCACTGTGTAACACTGGGGTACAGTACCGGTGGGGACAGGTCTGTCACTGTATAAAACTGGGGTACAGTACCGGTGGGGACAGGTCTGTCACTGTATAACACTGGGGTACTGTACCTGTGGGGACAGGTTTGTCACTGTGTAACACTGGGGTACAGTACCGGTGGGGACAGGTCTGTCTCTGTATAACACTGTGGTACAGTACCTGTGGGGACAGGTCTGTCACTGTATAACACTGGGGTACAGTACCGGTGGGGACAGGTCTGTCACTGTATAACACTGGGGTACTGTACCTGTGGGGACAGGGTCTGTCTCTGTATAACACTGGGGTACAGTACCGGTGGGGACAGGTCTGTCTCTGTATAACACTGGGTCACAGTACCGGGGGAGAGCCAGGTCTGTCACTGTATAACCCAGGGGTACAGTACTGGGGGGGACAGGTCTGTCACTGTATAACCCGGGGGTACAGTACTGGGGGGGACAGGTCTGTCACTGTATGACACTGGGGTACAGTACCGGTGGGGACAGGTCTGTCGCTGTATAACACTGGGGTACAGTACTGGATGGGGACAGGTCTATTGCTCTATAACACTGTGGGACAGTAGGGGCGGTACGGTTCTGTCACTGTATGACACTGGGGTACAGTACTGGTGGGGACAGGGTCTGTCACTGTATAACACTGGGGTACAGTACCGGTGGGGGACAGGTCTGTCGCTGTATAACACTGAGGTACAGTACCGGTGGGGACAGGTCTGTCACTGTATAACACTGGGGTACAGTACCGGTGGGGACAGACCTGTCGCTGTATAACACTGGGGTACAGTACCGGTGGGCACAGGTCTGTCACTGTGTAACACTGGGGTACAGTACCGATGGGGACGGGTCTGTCTCTGTATAACACTGGGATACAGTACTGGTGGGGACAGGGTCTGACACTGTATAACACTGGGGTACAGTACCGGTGGGGACAGGTCTGTCACTGTATAACACTGGGGTACAGTACCGGTGGGGACAGGTCTGTCGCTGTATAACACTGGGGTACAGTACCGGTGGGCACAGGTCTGTCACTGTGTAACACTGGGGTACAGTACCGGTGGGGGACAGGTCTGTCACTGTATGACACTGGGGGACAGTACCGGGGGGACAGGTCTGTCACTGTATAACACTGGGGAACAGTACTGGTGGGGACAGGGTCTGTCACTGTGTAACACTGGGGTACAGTACCGGTGGGGGACAGGTCTGTCGCTGTATAACACTGGGGTACAGTACTGGATGGGGACAGGTCTATTGCTCTATAACACTGTGGGACAGTAGGGGCGGTACGGTTCTGTCACTGTATGACACTGGGGTACAGTACTGGTGGGGACAGGGTCTGTCACTGTATAACACTGGGGTACAGTACCGGTGGGGACAGGTCTGTCACTGTATAACACTGGGGTACAGTACCGGTGGGGACAGGTCTGTCGCTGTATAACACTGCGGTACAGTACCGGTGGGCACAGGTCTGTCACTGTGTAACACTGGGGTACAGTACCGGTGGGGACGGGTCTGTCACTGTATAACACTGGGGTACAGTACCGGTGGGGGACAGGTCTGTCACTGTATAACACTGGGGTACAGTACCGGTGGGGACGGGTCTGTCGCTGTATAACACTGGGGTACAGTACCGGTGTGGACAGGTCTGTCACTATAATACTGGGGTACAGTACCGGTGAGGACAGGTATGTCGCTGTATAACACTGGGGTACAGTACCGGGGGAGAGCCAGGTCTGTCACTGTATAACCCAGGGGTACAGTACTGGGGGGGACAGGTCTGTCACTGTATGACACTGGGGTACAGTACCGGTGGGGACAGGTCTGTCACTGTGTAACACTGGGGTACAGTACTAGGGGGGACAGGTCTGTCTCTGTATAACACTGGGGTACAGCACTGGCGGAGGACGAGTCTGTCACTGTATAACACTGGGGTACAGTACGGGGGAGGGGAACGAGTCTGTCACTGTATAACACTGGGGGACAGTACCGGGGGGACAGGTCTGTCACTGTATAACACTGGGGTACAGTACTGGGGGGGACAGGTCTGTCACTGTATAACACTGGGGTACAGTACCGGTGGGGACAGGTCTGTCACTGTATAACACTGGGGTACATTCCCGGTGGGGACAGGTCTGTCACAGTATAACACTGGGGTACAGTACTGATGGGGACAGGTCTGTCACTGTATAACACTGGGCTACAGTGCTGGGGGGGACAGGTCTGTCACTGTATAACACTGGGGTACAGTACTGGGGGGGACAGGTCTGTCTCTGTATAACACTGGGGTACAGTACTGGGGGGGACAGGTCTGTCACTGTATAACCCAGGGGTACAGTACTGGGGGGGACAGGTCTGTCACTGTATAACACTGGGGTACAGTACCGGTGGGGGACAGGTCTGTCTCTGTATAACACTGGGGTACAGTACTGGGGGGGACAGGTCTGTCACTGTATAACACTGGGGTACAGTACCGGTGGGGGACAGGTCTGTCTCTGTATAACACTGGGGTACAGTACTGGTGGGGACAGGTCTGTCACTGTATAACACTGGGGTACAGTACCGGTGGGGACAGGTCTGTCACTGTATAACACTGGGGTACAGTACCGGTGGGGACAGGCCTGTCGCTGTATAACACTGGGGTACAGTACCGGTGGGGACAGGTCTGTCTCTGTATAACACTGGGGTACAGTACTGGGGGGGACAGGTCTGTCACTGTATAACACTGGGGTACAGTACCGGTGGGGGACAGGTCTGTCTCTGTATAACACTGGGGTACAGTACTGGTGGGGACAGGTCTGTCACTGTATAGCACTGGGGTACAGTACCGGTGGGGACAGGTCTGTCTCTGTATAACACTGGGGTACAGTACTGGGGGGGACAGGTCTGTCTCTGTATAACACTGTGGTACAGTACTGGTGGGGACAGGTCTGTCGCTGTATAACACTGGGGTACAGTACCGGTGTGGACAGGTCTGTCGCTGTATAACACTGGGGTACAGTACCGGTGGGGGACAGGTCTGTCACTGTATAACACTGGGGTACAGTACTGGTGGGGGTCAGGTCTGTCTCTGTATAACACTGGGGTACAGTACCGGTGGGGACAGGCCTGTCGCTGTATAACACTGGGGTACAGTACCGGTGGGGACAGACCTGTCACTGTATAACACTGGGGTACAGTACCGGTGGGGACAGGCCTGTCGCTGTATAACACTGGGGTACAGTACCGGTGGGGACAGGTCTGTCACTGTATAACACTGGGGTACAGTACTGGTGGGGACAGGTCTGTCACTGTATAACACTGGGGTACAGTACCGGTGGGGACAGGTCTGTCACTGTATAACATTGGGGTACTGTACCAGTGGGGACAGGGTCTGTCACTGTATAACATTGGGGTACAGTACCGGTGGGGACAGGTCTGTCACTGTATAACACTGGGGTACAGTGCCGGTGGGGACAGGTCTGTCACTGTATAACACTGGGGTACAGTGCCGGTGGGGACAGGTCTGTCACTGTATAACACTGGGGTACAGTGCCGGTGGGGACAGGTCTGTCACTGTATAACATTGGGGTACAGTACCGGTGGGGACAGGTCTGTCACTGTATAACACTGGGGTACAGTGCCGGTGGGGACAGGTCTGTCACTGTGTAACACTGGGGTACAGTACTGGTGGGGGACAGGTCTGTCTCTGTATAACACTGGGGTACAGTACCGGTGGGGACAGGTCTGTCACTGTATAACACTGGGGTACAGTACCGGTGGGGACAGGTCTGTCACTGTATAACATTGGGGTACAGTACCGGTGGGGACAGGTCTGTCGCTGTATAACACTGGGGTACAGTACCGGTGGGCACAGGTCTGTCTCTGTATAACACTGGGGTACAGTACTGGGGGGGACAGGTCTGTCACTGTATAACACTGGGGTACAGTACCGGTGGGGGACAGGTCTGTCACTGTATAACACTGGGGTACAGTACCGGTGGGGACAGGTCTGTCACTGTATAAGAGATAATGGGAACTGCAGATGCTGGAGATTCCAAGATAATAAAATGTGAGGCTGGATGAACACAGCAGGCCAAGCAGCATCTCAGGAGCACAAAAGCTGACGTTTCGGGCCTAGACCCTTCATCAGAGAGGGAGACGGGGGGAGGGAACTGGAATAAATAGGGAGAGAGGGGGAGGCGGACCGAAGATGGAGAGTAAAGAAGATAGGTGGAGAGGGTGTAGGTGGGGAGGTAGGGAGGGGATAGGTCAGTCCAGGGAAGACGGACAGGTCAAGGAGGTGGGATGAGGTTAGTAGGTAGCTGGGGGTGCGGCTTGGGGTGGGAGGAAGGGATGGGTGAGAGGAAGAACCGGTTAGGGAGGCAGAGACAGGTTGGACTGGTTTTAGGATGCAGTGGGTGGGGGGGAAGAGCTGGGCTGGTTGTGTGGTGCAGTGGGGGGAGGGGATGAACTGGGCTGGTTTAGGGATGCAGTAGGGGTAGGGGAGATTTTGAAACTGGTGAAGTCCCCCCAGCTACCTACTAACCTCATCCCACCTCCTTGACCTGTCCGTCTTCCCTGGACTGACCTATCCCCTCCCTAGCTCCCCACCTACACTCTCTCCACCTATCTTCTTTACTCTCCATCTTCGGTCCGCCTCCCCCTCTCTCCCTATTTATTCCAGTTCCCTCCCCCCATCCCCCTCTCTGATGAAGGGTCTAGGCCCGAAACGTCAGCTTTTGTGCTCCTGAGATGCTGCTTGGCCTGCTGTGTTCATCCAGCCTCACATTTTATTATCTTGTCACTGTATAACACTGGGGTACAGTACTGGTGGGGACAGGTCTGTCACTGTATAACACTGGGGTACAGTACCGGTGGGGACAGGTCTGTCACTGTGTAACACTGGGGTACAGTACCGGTGGGGACAGGTCTGTCACTGTGTAACACTGGGGTACAGTACTGGTGGGGGACAGGTCTGTCACTGTATAACACTGGGGTACAGTACCGGTGGGGACAGGTCTGTCACTGTGTAACACTGGGGTACGGTCCTGGTGGGGGACAGGTTTGTCACTGTATAACACTGGGGTACAGTACCGGTGGGGACGGGCCTGTCGCTGTATAACACTGGGGTACAGTACTGGTGGGGACAGGTCTGTCGCTGTATAACACTGGGGTACAGTACTGGTGGGGACAGGTCTGTCCCTGTGTAACACTGGGGTACAGTACCAGTGGGGACGGGTCTGTCGCTGTATAACACTGGGGTACAGCACTCAGTGGAGGGGTCTATCACTGTATAACACTGTGGTACAGTACTGGGGGGAGGGGTCTGTCAGTGTATAACACTGGCGTAGAGTACTGAGGGGAGGGTCTGTCACTGTATAACACTAGGGTACAGAACTGGGTGTGCGGACGGGGCTGTCTCTGTATAACACGGGGTGGGGCACAGGTCTGCCACTGTCTAACACGGGGTGGGGCAAGGGTCTGTCGCTGTATAACACGGGGTGGGGCATGTGTCTGTCGCTGTATAACACGGGGAGGGTACTGGTCTGTCGCTGTATAACACGGGGTGGGGTATGGGTCTGTCGCTGTGTAACACGGCGGTGGGGGTGCTATGGGTCTGTCGCTGTATAACACGGGGTGGGCTTTGGGTCTGTCGCTGTATAACACGGGGTGGGCTACGGGCCTGTCGCTGTATAACACGGGGCGGGGTACGGGTCTGTCGCTGTATAACACGGGGCGGGGTACGGGTCTGTCGCTGTATAACACGGGGCGGGGTACGGGTCTGTCGCTGTATAACACGGGGTGGGGTACGGGTCTGTCGCTGTATAACACGGGGCGGGGTACGGGTCTGTCGCTGTATAACACGGGGCGGGGTACGGGTCTGTCGCTGTATAACACGGGGCGGGGTACGGGTCTGTCGCTGTATAACACGGGGCGGGGTACGGGTCTGTCGCTGTATAACACGGGGGTATGAACACAACGTACTGTTGCTTTAGGGGTAAGGATTGGAGTGACCATTCTGGACGTCCAATCTCTTCAGTAAACACTGACCCCCCTCTGCCCATACATGGGGTGGGGCTACCTTAGAGCCAATCACATCGCTGTGTGTAGGCAGTAGTAGTCGCCAGCTGGGCACCAATCAGCTCCTTGTTACTGGCTGAACCTGACCATTAATATCCAATCAGCTGCCTCTAATACGGTCCCCTTGGTTTTCCCTGCTTGAACAGGTAGCTGTGTAAAGCCTGCACACAATGAGGTCAGTAATTAAATGTCAAACACTAATCATCCCTTGTCAAGCTTTGCTTTTTAAAACATTCCTACCTTCTTTTCTGTGCACCATCAAAAACATAGAGATTAAGAAAGATAGGATATTGATAGGTCGAGGAGGTAGTAGGGGTTTATTTGGGTGAATGTCCTCCTCTTGCCTTGTGGACAGTGGGATGCAGCAGGTCACACAGATGCTGCTTCCCCAGGCTTTGGCTGGAATATCTGAGCTGTGCGTGTCCCCTCTCGCTTTCTGAAAGGGCACCCCCACACACCTGACCATCTCTGCCTCTGGTATAAGACTCAGTGTCAGATGATGAGCATCTCAGATATAAACTGAAACCGAATAAACTGTCCATTAAATATACCGAGCTTCAGTGGTTGAATGGTTTCTCTAATGGGTTTTGATGGTTGCTGAATGCTGCAGTTATTGAGTCATACAGTTATACAGCATGGAAACAGACCCTTCGGCCCATCTAGCCCGCGCTGACCATAATCCCAAACTAGACTAGTCCCACCTGCCTGCTCCTGGCCCGTATCCCTCCAAACCTTTCCCTATCCATGTCCTTATCCAAATGTCTTTTAAATGTTGTAACTATCCCCACGCCCACCCCTTCCTCTGGGAGCTCATTCCACGCACAAAATGGTAAAATCTCTCCCCCTCCCCTTAAAAATGAACCCCCTGGTCCTGATGTCCCCCACTCTATGGAAAAGACAATCGCCATTAACACTATCTTGCCCCCCCCCATTGTTTTATAAACTTCTATCAGGTTGCCTCTCATCCTCCTGCGCTCCAGTGGAAAAAGTCCCAACCTTTCTTAATAACTTAAACCCTCCAATCCCGGGAACATCCTGGTAAATCTCTGCTGAACCTTCTCCACTTTAATAATATCCTTCCAATAACTGGGAGACCGGAACCGGACACAGCGCTCCAGAAGAGGCCTCACCAACGTCCCTGTACAAGCTCAACATGACGTCCCCAACTCCTACACTCGAAGGGTCTGAGCACTGAAAGCAAGTGTGCTAAATGCTTTCTTCACCACCCTGCCTACCTGTGATGCAGACTTCAAAGAATTACATACTGAACCCCTAAGTCCCTCTGTTATACAACACTGAACAAAGTCCCTACCGTTAATTGTATAAGCTCTAAGCTTGTTTTTTCTCCAAAATGCAATACCTCACATGTCTCCAGATTGAACTCCATCTGCCATTTTTCAGCCCATCGACCCATTTCATCAAGACCCCTTTGTAATCTTAGAATTGTCTGATCCTTTGCAGGCCCATTGCCTTCCCTGTAGCAGCCATACATTAAGCGAGCTTGCGATTTCTTGGTGTGCTTCCAGGAGTCCTCCTGATTATTCACCTTTCCCCTCACTCCTTGCCCCATATTTTCCCACGCACATGCTCTCCCACTTATGCACTCTCCGGGGTACACCTACCTCCCATGGTGTGAGCTGCCTTCCTGAACCGCTGCAGTCCCTGTGCTGTAAGTTGACACTGAGGGAGGGAATTGCAGGATTCTGACCCAGCAACACTGAAGGAACGGTGCTTAATTTCCGAGTCAGGATGGTGAGGGGCTCGGAGGGGAATGTGCAGGGGGTGCTGTTCCCATGTACCTGCTGCCCCTTGTCCTTCTGGATGGAAGTGGGTGGTGGTTTGGAAGGTGCTGCCTGAGGGTCTTTGGTGAGTTTCTGCAGAGCACCTTGTAGATGGTACACACTGCTGCGACTGAGCGTCGGTGGGTGGTGGGGGGAGTGGGATGTTTGTGGATGTGGTGCCGATCGAGCGGGGGCTGCTTTGTCCTGGATGGTGTCGAGCTTCTCGAGTGTTTTGTTGGGGCTGCCCCCATCCAGGGGCAAGTGGGGGGTATTCCATCCCACTCCTGACTTGTGCCTTGTAGATGGTGGGACAGGCTTTGGGGGGGAGTCAGGAGGGGGGTTACTTGCTGCAGGATCCCAGCCCCTGACCTGCTCTTGTAGCCGCTGTGTTTATGTGATGAGTCCAGTTGAGTTTCTGGTCAATGGTAACCCCCAGGATGTTGATAGTGGGGCATTCGGTGATGGGAACACCATTGAATATCAAGGGGCAGTGGTGAGATTGTCTCTTATTGGTGATGGGCATAGCCTGGCATTTGTGTGGCGCGAGTGTCACTTCCACTTGCCAGCCCGAGCCTGGGTATTGTCCAGATCTTGTTGCATGTGAACACGGACTCCTTCAGTATCTGAGGAGCCACGAATGGGACTGAACCTTGTGCGATCATCAGCGACCATCCCCATTTCTGACCTTCTGATGGAGGGAAGGTCATTGATGAAGCAGCTGAAGGTGGCTGGTTTTATGGGTGAGACCAGCTGTAGCCAATGTGATGTTTCAGAGCAAGTTCACGGGTATGTGATTGCGGGTGGGTCATTCCCAGCCTTTTGCAAAGATGGCCATGCGTTTTATCAGAGGTGGGCACTGCAGGGCCTGGATTGTGAGTTGTTTTTTTCAGTCAGTAACCCGGGTTATGTCGTGGCTTATCAAAATAGAAAGGAGGGATCTGGGATCTCGGTTCAGGAGGCCTGGGTTTGAATCCCACCTGCTCCAGAGACAGAGTCATAGCGCTGTAGAGCGTGGAAACAGACCCTTCGGCCCAACCTGTCCATGCTGACCCCATATCCTAAATTAATCCAGTCCAATCTGCCAGCATTTAGCCCATATCCCTCTAATCCTTTCCTATCCATGTCCCCATCCAGATTCCTTTTAAATGCTGTAACTGTACCAGCCCCCACCACTTCCTCTGGCAGCTCATTCCATACACGCACCACCCTCTGTGTGAAACAGTTACCCCTCAGGTCCCTTTTAAATCCTCCTCCTCTCACCTTAAACCTGTGTCCCTCTAGTTTTGGATAACCACCCCCCCCCCCTACCCTGGGGGGAAAAGACCTTGTCTATTCACCCTCTCCATGCCCCTCATGATTTTATAAACCTCTATAAGGTCCCCCCCTCAGCCCCCGACGCTCCAGGGAAAATAGCCCCAGACCTTTCAGCCCCTCCCTGTAGCTCAAACCCTCCAACATCCTTGTAAATCTTTTCTGAACCCTTTCCAGTTTCACAGCATCCTTCCTGGAGCAGGGTGTAATAATATCTCTACCAAGAGGAGAACTTGGGAGAAAAGATGGGAATTGCTGAATAGATACCCAGTGGATTTGAGAAAACAAATAGAAAGGGGCATGTTTTGAAGAAAAAGATGGAGCTGTGCGCAACCTCCGTGGAGATTTGACTTGTTGAAGGGAAAGGTGGAATTTGGTGTTTGTGCTAAATTATAGATTGCTAACACAGAAAAACAACCTCATAAATCTCTGAAAGGTAGCAAGAACTGCAAATGCTGGAGGCAGAGACAACATAGTGCGGAGCTGGAGGAACACGGCAGGGCTGGCAACCTCGGGGAAGCAGGAGAGTTTCGGGTCGGGTCCCTGCTTCAGAAATCCTGAACAAGTTCCGACTCTCCTGCTCCACTGTAGCTGCCTGGCCTGCCGTGTTCCTCGAGCTCCGCACTGTGTGAGGCTAAATCTCCGAAAGGCTTGTCCACATGGGGATATGTTGAAGTTACACCTGGAAGCTGGAAAGGAACAGCCTCTGGAATCCTCGGCGATGGTCCTTCCTAACGTGTCAGGCCCAGAATCCCCACTTAATCTCAACACCCGCCCCATCTCTGTCACCCCCCTCCATCCCGTACATGCCCTCCCCATCTCTGTAACCCCCTCCATTCCCCTACACCCCTCCGCCACCTCTGTCACCCCCCTCCGTCCCATACACGCCCTCCCCATCTCTGTGACCCCCTCCAGCCCCTAGACCCCCTCCCCATCTCTGTAACCCCCTCCATCCCCTACACCCCCTCCCTCTCTCTCTATCACCCTCCGGCCACTACACCCCCTCCCTATCTCTGTATCACCCTCCGGCCACTACACCCCCTCCCTATCTCTGTAACCTCCTCCATCCCCCTACACCCCCTCCCTATCACTGTAACCCCCTCCCTATCTCTGTAACCTCCTCCATCCCCCTACACCCCCTCCCTATCACTGTAACCCCCTCCAGTCCCTACACCCCCTCCCTATCTCTGTCACCCCCCCCCCCCCCCCGGCCCCTACACCCCCTCCCTGTCTCTGTCACCCCCTCCGGCCCCTACACTCCCTCCCTATCTTTGTAACCCCCTCTGGCCTCTACACCTCCTCCCTATCTCCGCCACCCTCTCCGGCCCCCTACACCCCCTCCCTATCTCTGTATCACCCTCTGCCCCACTACATCCCCTCCCTGTCTCTTCACCCCCTCCGGCCCCTACACTCCTTCCCTACCTTTGTAACCCTTCCGTCCCCCTACACCCCTTCCCTATCTCTGTAACCCCCTCCAATCCCAGCCTCTCGCGCATCCCCCTTATTCCCGTCGCTCCACCACTGGGGACCGTGCCTTCAGCTGCCTGGGGTCCTGAGCCCAGGAGTTCGCCCTGCAACCCGCTTCCCCCACCCTGTCCATCTCCCCCCTCTCCACCTCCTTCCAAACGCTCTAGTGACCGAGCTGTCAGCCTGCTGTCGCTGATCTCCCCTTCCAGACTGACGCTGCTGGGATTGTTTCTGGAAGTGGGGTTCCCTGCTGTAGAGGCGCTAGATGAATGCAGGTTGCTGTTGGCTCTGTTGCTGCTCAGGTCAGGAGTATCATCCAGCTTGGACCAGTGTCAGCCCTCGTTCAATAAAGTGACAAGTTTCTGGTGGAGGCTGGTAGCTGGGATTGTTTGATGGGCCGGAGATAGAACTCAGTGGGATTCTGATAGAGGTTCACTGAGCCAGAGAGAAATCTAATCTTCCTCACAGCCTGACTCTGTCTGCTCATCCAGCGTCCTGTTTGCCAAGTAACTGCCACCCCACCAGACCCACACAGGACAGCAAGGGGTTAGATATAGAGAAAAGCATACGCTACACTGGCACCCCCCCCCCCCCCACCCCGCCATCAAACTCTCCCAGGAAAGGAATAGCACGGGGTTAGATAGAGAGTAAAACTGCCTGTACACTGGGAGGGTCAGCGCTGAGGGAGCGAGCACTGTCGGAGGATCAGTGCTGAGGGAGGGGGCACTGTCAGAGTGTCAGAGCTGAGGGAGAGGGCACTGTCGGACTGTCAGAGCTGAGGGGGAGGGCACTGTCAGAGGGTCAGCGCTGAGGGAACGGGCACCTTTGGAGGGTCAGTGCTGAGGGAACGGGCACTGTCGGAGGGTCAGTGCTGAGGGAGCGGGCACCGTCGGACTGTCAGAGCTGAGGGAGAGGGCACTGTTGGAGGGTCAGCGCTGAGGGAGCGGGCGCTGTCAGAGGGTCAGAGCTGAGGGAGAGGGCACTGTCGGAGGGTCGGTGCTGAGGGAGCGGGCATTGTCGGAGTGTCAGAGCTGAGGGAGAGGGCACTGCCAGAGGGTCAGAGCTGAGGGAGCGGGTGCTGTCGGAGGGTCAGTGCTGAGGGAGCGGGAACTGTGGGAGGGTCAGTGCTGAGGGAACGGGCACTGTCGGAGGGTCAGTGCTGAGGGCGGGGGGCGCTGTCGGAGGGCCAGTGCTGAGGGTGCGGGCGCTGTCGGAGGGTCAGCGCTGAGGGAGCGGGCACTGTCGGAGGGTCAACGGTGAGGGAGTGGCCACTGTTAGAGGTTCAGCGCTGAGGGAGCTGGGGTGAGGGTGTGGTTGGGATTGTGTGCAAAATATCCCCAGACCATTATTTGGAAGGAGAGCTGTGATGGGGTCTGCCTGGGGTTCTGACGCTGATATTTATCCTTCAATCAACATCACTAAACACAGATGACCTGGGCTGTTTGCCCATTGCAGTGTGTGGGATCTTGCTGTGTATCAACAGCAGCTACATTTCCCACCATCCAACAGGCTAAGCCCGAGTAGAAGAACATCCCTGTTTGGCTCTGAGGTTTCCCTGGACGTCCCGAGGTGGGGAGAGGTGATGGAGAAGGGAAATTTGTTCCTGTTTTGGATGTTGAGTTGAGATGTTGTGTCTTGTTATTGCACCCAATTCCCCGAGGAGATTGATGTCTCCAATGGCTGCTCCTGTCCCAGATGTTACTCCCGCTGGTTCAGAACAAATAACAACTGCTGGAATTTTGGGAACCCTCTTCGGTCCTCCCTCCCCACTCCCTGTAATATCCCACTTAGCCTAATCCCAATCTCCCCCCCCACTCCCCACTCCCTTTAATATCCCACCCAGTCTAATCCCACTCTCCCCCCTCACTCCCCGCTCCCTTTAATATCCCACCCAGTCTAATCCCACTCTCCCCCTCACTCCCTGCTCCCTTTAATATCCCACCCAGTCTAATCCCACTCTCCCCCTCACTCCCCGCTCCCTTTAATATCCCACCCAGTCTAATCCCACTGTCCCCCCTCACTCCCCGCTCCCTTTAATATCCCACCCAGTCTAATCCCACTCTCCCCCCTCACTCCCCGCTCCCTTTAATATCCCACCCAGTCTAATCCCACTCTCCCCCCTCACTCCCCGCTCCCTTTAATATCCCACCCAGTCTAATCCCACTCTCCCCCCTCACTCCCCGCTCCCTTTAATATCCCACCCAGTCTAATCCCACTCTCCCCCCTCACTCCCCACTCCCTTTAATATCCCCCACCCCCGGTCTGACCTATGGAGGGCCAGTAAGGATGATATTCTCTGGGGCTTGGGAAAAACGAGAGGGGGATCCCAAGGAAAACTTGCAAAACTAACAGGACTAGATAGGGTCAACTCGGGAAGGATGTTCCCCGCGACCCGGGGGTATTGGGAGGAAGGAGGTTGTGGGGGGAGCCCAGAACCCGTGGCAGGGGTGGTCACAGCCTGAGGGAGAGGAGAAACTGTTCTCACTGGCACTCCCTATCACCCGAGGGACACAGATAGAAGCAAAGTGGGACCGGCACCCAAAGCAGGAATGGAGTCGGGAAGTGAGGAAATGAGGGGGTCAGCGGTTGTAATCTGGGACATTTGGGAGTAGTTTCACAGAACTTTCAAAGGGCGGGAATCGGGGAAAATACCGGGAAAGTGGGAATCAACAGATGGAGGAGGGCCAAGGGACTCGATGGAGAGACTTTCAGTAAAGCCGAGGGCTGGGTGTTGATGAGGAGGAGGAGGAGGAGGTCTGGGACAGTTAGTGAGGCTGAACCTGGCGCTGATGGTCACATCTGACTGATGTAATTAGAGCAACCGCAGGCACGGAAATTATTCTGAGAGCCTGCTTGCAAGCCTCTGACATTGAAGCTCTCGAAAGGCCTATATTTTGTGACAATGACTAATGTGATGTAGAAAATGCAGTCACAGTACAAGAGGCTGCAGCTCAGTCTCTGATCAGCCGAAGCAGAGCGGCCTGTGCCCCCAGACAGTATTAACCCCATAGCCTCCTGGATGACTTAACCCTACCTGCTCAGTCTGACACCAGCCCCCCCCCCGCCCCACCGCTGCCTTTCTGAAAGGGGTCTCATTCCTTGAAAGCTCGCACTTTAACAACTCTTAGCCAACTCATTCTTCCCTTCCAAATCCATGGAAGGTTTCCAGCAAGAGCTGACAGTGGCGTAAACACTGCCCCGACTGGCCAAGGACTTTTACTGCACCGTGACTGTTGACATTAGCAAAGTTGAGTGTGTATTTGTGACACTGTAGTGATCCCAGCCACCACCACACTCCGTTCCGTCGCGCACGTGCACAGACACACTGTCTCACACACGCACGCACACACTTGCACACATACACGGACGCACTGTCTCACACACACTCACGTGCACAGACACACAGTCTCACACTCCGCTCACACACACACATATACATACACAGACACACAGAGACACTCACACACTGCTCACGCATGCACACACACGTGCACAGACACACAGTTTCACACTCCGCTCACGCACACACATATACATACACAGACACACAGAGACACTCACACCCTGCTCACGCATGCACACACACGTGCACAGACACACAGTCTCACACTCTGCTCACGCACACACATATACATACACAGACACACAGTCTCACACTCTGCTCACGCACACACATATACATACACAGACACACAGAGACACACACACTGCTCACGCATGCACACTCACGTGCACAGACACACAGTCTCACACTCTGCTCACGCACACACATATACATACACAGACACACAGAGACACACACACTGCTCACGCATGCACACTCACGTGCACAGACACACAGTCTCACACTCCGCTCATGCACACACATATACATACACAGACACACAGAGACACTCACACACTGCTCACGCATGCACACACACGTGCACAGACACACAGTCTCACACTCCGCTCACACACACACATATACATACACAGACACACAGAGACACACACACTGCTCACGCATGCACACACACGTGCACAGACACACAGTCTCACACTCTGCTCACGCACACACATATACATACACAGACACACAGAGACACACACACTGCTCACGCATGCACACTCACGTGCACAGACACACAGTCTCACACTCCGCTCACGCACACACATATACATACACAGACACACAGAGACACTCACACACTGCTCACGCATGCACACACACGTGCACAGACACACAGTCTCACACTCCGCTCACACACACACATATACATACACAGACACACAGAGACACACACACTGCTCACGCATGCACACACACGTGCACAGACACACAGTCTCACACTCTGCTCACGCACACACATATACATACACAGACACACAGAGACACACACACTGCTCACGCATGCACACTCACGTGCACAGACACACAGTCTCACACTCCGCTCACGCACACACATATACATACACAGACACACAGAGACACTCACACACTGCTCACGCATGCACACACACGTACACAGACGCTCTCTCAC
>NC_081395.1:4024197-4031697 GCF_030684315.1 Stegostoma tigrinum | reverse complement strand
ATCGATGTTTGGTGGAGCATCGAGCAGTTGTTCTCTGGAGAGCAGTTTTGCATGTTTGTCACTGATTGATTGGGATAGAGCACTGATCTGTCACATTGTAAAGTTCTAGTGATAGCGGCAACGATGGGGGCGAGGGAAGTGAGTGGGCAGCACGTCCCAGACCCCTTATCTAACCCCGGTTCGCTGCGTGGCTCGTACAGAGTGTTTCATCATCTGGAACCTTAGCTCAGGGGTGGTCTCTCACAATGGGACTGACTCGACCACAGAAACTGGCAATCCCAATTCCAATCCCATCATCCCACCCGGATCCACTGGACCTCTCCGTCATTCATACAGTGCGGAAAATTCCCTTCAGCCCATCAACTCTGCACCAACGTACCTAACACTAAAGGTGCACTGATCCCAGTTTCCTGCCCTCATCCCAGATACTTGAATGTATCTATATTTATAGTGCACATCCAAATACTTAATACCTCCCAGGAAGTGCATTCGAGATTCCCAGCACCCCCTGAGTGAAAAGGTTTTCCTCAAATCCCCTCAGAATCTCCTGCCTCTTATCGTAAAACTATGACATCTCGAGATAGACCCTGCAACGAAAGGTAGCAGCTGCTCTCTACTCGCCCTGTTCATACATAGTTGTGTACATCTCATTCTTGTCGCCCCCTCAGTCTTCTCTGCTCTAGAGAAAACAATCCAAACCTACCCAGTCTCTCCTCACTGCTCAGTTTCTCCACCCCAGGCTATATGCTGGTGAACCTCCTCTACCCCCTCTAGTGCTATCACGTCCTTCCTGTAGTGAGGTGACCAGGACTGCACACAGTACTCCAGCTGTGGCCTAACCAACACCCTGTACAACTTCAACATTACCTCCCTGCTCTTGTACTCTATGCCACGACTGATGAAAGCAAGTGTTCCATCGGCCTTCTTACCTGTCCTGTTCACATGCTCTGCCGACTTCAGGGATCTGTGAATAATTACCCGAAGATCCCTCTGTTCCTCTAAGTTACCCTGTGTTCTGCCATTCATTAGTTACTCCCTCATCTTGGTTCTCCTTCCAAAGTGCCCATCTGACCAACCCGACTATAATCTTCATGTAACCCGCAACCATCATCACTATTAGCCACCCTATCAATCTTGGTGTCGTCTGCGAGTTTGCTTAATATTCCCCTCACATTGTCATCCAAATCATTTATGGACGTAACAATAAGGGCCCGAGC
This sequence comes from Stegostoma tigrinum, assembly GCF_030684315.1. Taxonomy (NCBI): domain Eukaryota; kingdom Metazoa; phylum Chordata; class Chondrichthyes; order Orectolobiformes; family Stegostomatidae; genus Stegostoma; species Stegostoma tigrinum. The sequence goes on along the minus strand of NC_081395.1, from coordinate 4,030,480 downwards.
ACAGATCCTTGTGGTACAACACACACACCAGCTTCCAGTTACTCAAATAGCCTTCTCCCACTACCCTTTATGCCCTATTACTGAGCCAGTTTCTGATGCATCTCGCCAAGTTTTCCTCTGTTCCATGCGCTTTAACCTTCTCAATTAGTCTCCCACGTGGGACCTGACCAAAAGCTTTGCTAAAATCCATATAAAGTACATCAATGGAACTTGCCTCATCCACACATTCTATCATTTTTTGGTAAATTCCAACAAATGTGTTAGGCATGACCTCCCTCTGATAAAGCCATGTTTTTGCAAGTGAATATTTATTAATTCTCTCCTTCAGAATTTGCTCCAATAGTTTCCCTACCACTGACATGAGTTTCACTCGTCTGTAATTTCCTGGTTCATCTCTACCACCCTTCTTGAAAGGTGGACCCACATTAGCTGCTGTCAAGTCCTCCTGTGGCCAGAAAGGAATTAAAACTTTGTGTCGGAGCCACTGTAGTTTCCTGCTTCACCTCCCGTGTCTGGGCCGGGGTTCTGTCTGTTTTTAAGCCTGACAGAGCCTCCAATACCTCTCCATTTCCCAGGTCGAACTGTGCAAGTTGCTCAAAGTCCCTTTTTCCTGAATTCCATACCTACATTCTCCTTTCCATAGTGAAGACTGAAGAGAAATATTGATTTAACACTCTTCCAATATCCTGCCGTTTCACACACAGATTGTCCCTGGCTCCCTAATGGGCGCGACTCTGTTCCTGGTTAATCTCTTCTCTCTAATGTACTTAGGATTCTCCCTAACGTTGTTTGCAAGTCCTTTCTCATTTCCCATTTTCGTTCTTCTAATGGCTTTCTTAAGTTCCCTCGTACACTTCCTGTTTCCTTCTCGAATCACAGCTGAATTGCTCCGTTTGGACATCCTTTTCCTCATTCAGTCCCAAATTATCCCAGACTTCCAGGGTTCTCTGAACTTATTGCTGCTACATTTCTGCTTAAAAGCTGCATGTTGGACCTGTATTCCGCCCCCCCCCAGCTCCTTTGTGAATGCCCACCATTGCTCTGCTGTAGACTTACCTGCAAGGAGCTGTTCCAGTCAACTGTGGCCAGATCCTGCTTTATTCTAATAACATCTCCCTCCCCCAGCCCAAAGCTGTTGTTTGCAGGCCATCTCTTTTCGTGTCCAGAACAAATTTGAAGTGTACCGTATTGTCTAAATGCTCCCCCACTGCCACATCGAACATTCGTCTGGCTTCTTGCCCCAGAACCAGCTCCAGCACTGTGCTGTCCCTTGTTGGGCCTTCTACGTATCGGTACAAAAAACTCCCCTGGATACATTTCAAGCAATCCATCCCTGCTAAACCATGAACACTGTGACTATCACAATTTATGTCAGTAATGTTGAAATCCCGCAGTATAATTACCCACTTATTACATATACACGCCTCTGAATTGTCTACATATTCACCCCTCGACTTCCCACTGACCCTTTGAGGGCCTCTAATACAGCGCCAGTGAAGTGGCTGCCCTCTTAACATTCCTTCGTTCTACTCACAAAGCCTCATTTGAAGATCCTTCGGAGAGTCCATCTTTCCTTACAGCAGCAGTTGACTCTAATCAATAGTGCCTCACCACCACCCTTTTTACAGCCTCCTCTATCTCACCTAAAGATCCTTTCGCCTTGAATGTTGAGTTGCCGGTCCAGCCCTTCCCTCAACCATGTTTCTGTGATGGCAGCAATATCATACCTCTGTGTGTCAATCCACGCCATTAACTCATCAGTTCTACCCATTACACTCCTAGCATTAAAGTAAAAACGCTCCAGCCTTACCTTACTGTCTTGACAGTCAATATATTTGAACTCACTGCTACTTGCTTCCTTTGCTGTAGCATGGCGTGTCTGTGTTTCTCCCTGCATCTAACCTCGTGCTGTCCCTGTCCCTGGGAGTGTTTGATGGAGGGGGACAGTGTAGAGCGAGCTTTACTCTGTATCTACCCCCATGCTGTCCCTGTCCTCGGACTGTTTGATGGAGGGGGTCAGTGTAGAGGGACCTTTACTCTGTATCTAACCCAGTGCTGTCCCTGTCCCTGGGAGTGTTTGATGGAGGGGGACAGTGTAGAGGGACCTTTACTCTGTATCTAACCCAGTGCTGTCCCTGTCCCTGGGAGTGTTTGATGGTGGGGGACAGTGTAGAGCGAGCTTTACTCTGTATCTACCCAGTGCTGTCCCTGTCCTCGGACTGTTTGATGGGGGGGACAGTGTAGAGGGAACAAAAACAGAAGTTTCTGGAAAAGCTCAGCAGGTCTGACAGCATTAGTGAAGAAAAAAGATCAGAGTTAATTGTGCTCCTGAGATGCTGCTTGGCCTGCTGTGTTCATCCAGCCTCACATTTTATTATCTCAGAGTTAATGTTTCAGGTTCGATGACCCTGCCTCAGAGCTGATGGTAGCTGGGAAAAGGTGAGTCTATATGCAGAAGGTAGGGGCGAGGCATGGCACGAGGAGTAAACGATAGGATAAAGATGGAGCCCAAAGAGAGAGAAGAGCAGCTGGATAGACCAGGGAGTGAATAACAATCAGGCTGGGAGGGTGAATGGCTGTTAGTGACCAACAGCAAGGGGTGTGTAGTGGCAGGCTGTGTGGTAACAAGGCCCGGTGTGTGGGCTAGGGCACTGGGACATGGGAGAGCTAAGGCCCTAAAGTTATTGAACTCACTATTGAGTCTGGAGGGCTGCGGTGTCCCCGAGTGGAAAATGAGGTGTTGGTCTTCCAAGGCAGCATCAGAGGAACTGGAAAGTTGATGTTTCAGGTTGGGACCCTTCTTCAGAAATTTCTTCAAACTCGAAACGTCAGCCTTCCTGCCCCTGTGATGCTGCCTGGCCTGCTGTGTTCCTCCAGCCCCAACACGGTGTTATCTCTGACTCCAGCATCTGCAGTTCCTCCTGTCTCCGTTGTTCTTTCCAACACGAGCTGAGCTTCGCTGGAACACAGCAGCAAGCCTGAGACAGAGATGTTGGCCCGGGAACAGGGTGTTGCGATGGAAGTGGCAGCAACTGGTAGCTCAGGATCTTTTTTGTGAGCTTAATGAAGATGTTCTGTAAAGACCACATTGTGAGCAGCGATTGTACTCGACTAGACTCTGGGAAGTGCAGGTGAAGTGTTGCTTCACTTGGAAGGTATGTTTGGGCCCTTGCATACTGGGGAGGGAGGGGGTAAATAGGCCGGTGTTACCCCTTCGCCAGTTACAGGGGAAGGTGCCTTAGGGCTGTGGAGAGGTGTTGGGGGTGAAGGAAGTGTGAACCAGGGTGTCCTGGAGAGAACGATCACTGCGGAAGGCAGACAAGGGAGGGGAGGGGAATATGTGCCTGGTGGTGGCATCTTGCTGGAGGTGGCGGAAATGGCATCTGACGATCTTCTGGATGTGGATGCTGCTGGGATGGTAGGTGAGGATAAGGGGAACCCTACCACTGTTGCGGGAGGGAAGAGAAGGGGTGAGGGTGGAAGTGCGGGAGATGGGTCGGACCCGGTAGTTTACCAGTGGTAGTGGTGGAAGCGGAGTCATTAGTGACATTTAAGCGACTGCTGGACATGCACATGGACAGCAGTGAATGGAGGGGAATGTAGGTTAGGTTATTTTATTTTTGGATTAGGATTATTCCACGGCACAACATCATGGGCCGAAGGGCCTATACTGTGCTGTACTTTTCTATCTATGTAAGATGGAGGAACTGAGAGAATGGGATGGAGCCTTTACAGGAAGCAGGGCGTGAGGATGTATCGTCCAGGTAGCTGTGGGAGTCGGTGGGATTGTAATGGATATTAGTGGCCGGTCTATCCCCAGAAATGGAAACAGAAATGTCGAGAAAGGGAAGGGAGGAGTCAGAAATAGACCAGGTGAAAGGGAGGGCAGGGAGGAAATTGGAGGCGAAATTTATGAAGTTTTCCAATTCCCGACGAGAGAGGGAAGCAACACCGATGATATCGTCAATGTATCGGAGGAAGAGTTGTGGGTGGGGGCCGGAATAGGACTGGAACAAGGAATGTTCCATGTACCCAATGAAGAGACAGGCACAACTAGGGCCCATGGGGGTACCCATTGGCAACCCCTCTTACCTGAAGAAAATGAGAGGAGTTGAAAGAGAAGTTGTTGAGGGTGAGGACGAGCTCGGCCGAGCGGAGGAGGGTGGCGGTGGGTGAGGATGGTTCAGGTCTTTGCTCCAGGAAGAAGCGGAGAGCCCTGAGACCCTCCTGGTGGGGAATGGATGTGTAAAGGGATTGCATGTCCCGGTAAAGAGGAGGGGGCCGGAGCCAGTAAACTGGAAGTTTAGGAACCGACGGAAGGTGTCAGAGGAATCACGGGTGTATGTGGGTAGGGATCGGACCCGGGAGAGAGACTGAGTGGAGGTAGGAACAGTTCTGTGGGCCAGGAGCAGGCTGAAACAATGGGTCTGCTGGGACAGTCCTGTTTGTGGATTTTTGGGAGGAGGGCGGAGTGAGCTGTGCGGGGTCGGGGGGCTATCAGCTTGGAAACAGTGGGGGGGCGGGGAAGGTCACTGGTGGAAATGAGGTCAGTGAGTGTCGTGGATACAATAGCCTGATGTGTCCTGGTGGGGGTCATGGTCCAGAGGAAGGTAGGAGGAGGTATCTGAGAGCTGGTGCTCAGCCTCTGCGAGGTAGGGGTCAGTACACCAGACTATAGCAGCACCACGCTTATCACAGGCTTGATGACAAAGTCAGGGTTAGATCTAAGCGTATGGAGTACAGTCAGTTCGGAGGGAGATAGGTTGGATTTGACTGCATTAGGCCAATAGACCACGTCAGGTGCTACACCTACCCATGCACCTCCCCCCTCACCTCCATCCTAGGCCCCAAGAAAACCTTCCACATTAAACAGATGTTCACCTGCACACCCGCGGACGTGGTCTATTGTGTCCGATGTGACCTCCTGTACACTGGGGAGACCGAGCGGAGGCTCGGAGGCCACTTTGCAGAGCACCTACGCTCGGTTCGTGACAAACGACAGCACCTCCCAGTCGCGAACCACTTCCTGGGTGACTTGTCCATCCTGGTCCTCCTCCAGTGTTGCAACGACCCCACCCGGAAACTGGAGGGGCAGCACCTCACATTCCACCTCCGGAACCTACAACCCAGTGGCTTCAGTGTGGACTTTACCAGTTTCAAAATCTCCCCACCCCGTGACCAACCCTCCCTCTCATCCCGCCTCCTTGACCTGACACTACGTGTCCATCTCGTCTCCCCATCCCCCTGTCCGCTCCTCCCACCTCACTGACCAATCCCCACCACTGCCTACCTGTACTCACCTATCACCATCCCATCTCGCTTCCCCAGCCTAATGCCCCTCTCTGTTTATTTCCGAGCCCCCTTCTCCCTCCCCCCGTTTCTGGGGAAGGGTCCCGGGATGAAAGGTCAGCTTTCCTGCTCCACTGATGCTGCCTGGCCTGCTGTGTTCACCCAGCTCTCTTGTTCTTGTGTATTTTTAACCGAGGACTTTGCCAGGGACAGGTTGGAGTTATAAAGAAAGGTTGGGATGCTTTTCACTGGAGCGGGGGATGTCGAGGGGGTGATCTTATAGAGGTTTATAAAATACTGAAAGGTATAGATAGGGTTAATGGTAGTTGTCTTTACTGTCAGGTAGGGCAGCTCAAGACTAGGGGGGCACGTTTTTAGGGTGAGAGGGAGAGATTTAAAAAAAAACTCGTGACAAATCTTTGGTGGTCCGTGTGTGGAATGCGCTTCCAGAGGAAGAGGTGGGTGTGGGTGCAGTTACAGTGTTTAACAGACATTTAGATAAGTCCATGGAGATGGAAAGGTTTGGAGGGATACAGGCCAGGAGCAGGCAGGCAGGATTAGTTTAGTTTGGGATTATGGTTAGCACGGACTAGTTGGGCCAAAGGGTCTGTTTCAGTGCTGTGTGACTGTATTACTGATGAATTGAGGGTGAGAAATGTGAGTTGCAGCTCTACAATATGTCCAGAGAGAGAGAGAGAGAGAGATATCCTGCTCAGCACTGTGCGCCATCCCCACTTTCCCAACTCAATTATCTTTCCGTCTTAGTTGCAAATTAAAATTTTTCCCACAACATCACAGCTCTTAAATTGCAAACAACAAACCTCACAGTCAGAATGATTCATGCTGGACACCTCCCCCTCTCTAGCCCCGTGCTGTCCCCAGCCTGGGAGTGTTTGTTGGGGGATAATGCAGGGCTTAAATTGAGGGGTTAGAGAGACCTTCCCAGATACAGGAATGTGTGTGAGATGGAGATGATGTGCAGGTACCAGTGTTA
>NC_081395.1:4016697-4021697 GCF_030684315.1 Stegostoma tigrinum | reverse complement strand
GAGAGAGAGGGAGAGGGTGTGTGTGTGTGAGAGGGAGAGAGAGTGTATGTGTGTACGTGTGAGAGAGGGGCAGAGGGTGTGTGTGTGTGAGAGAGAGAGGGAGGGAGAGTGTGTATGTGTGTGAGAGAGGGAGAGGGTGTGTGTGAGAGAGGGTGTGTGTGAGAGAGGGAGAGGATGTGTGTGAGAGAGTGTGTGTGTTTGTGAGAGAGAGAGAGTGTGTGTGTGTGAGAGGGTGAGGGTGTGTGAGAGAGGGAGAGGGTGTGTGTGTGTGAGAGAGGGAGAGGGTGTGTGTGAGGGAGAGAGTGTGTGTGTGTGAGAGAGAGGGAGGGAGTGTGTGTGTGTGTGTGTGAGAGAGGGGGAGCGTGTGTGTGTGAGAGAGGGAGAGGGTGTGTGTGAGAGAGAGGGAGTGTGTGTGTGTGTGTGAGAGAGGGGGAGCGTGTGTGTGGGAGAGGGAGAGGGTGTGTGTGAGAGAGAGGGAGAGGGTGTGTGTGAGAGAGAGGGAGAGGGTGTGTGTGAGAGAGAGGGAGAGGGTGTGTGTGTGAGAGAGAGGGAGAGGGTGTGTGTGTGAGAGAGAGGGAGAGGGTGTGCGTGTGTGAGAGAGGGAGAGGGTGTGTGTGTGAGAGTGAGGGAGATGGTGTGGGTGTGTGAGAGAGGGAGAGGGTGTGTGTTTGTGAGAGAGGGAGACGGTGTGTGTGTGTGTGAGAGAGAGAGAGGGAGAGGGAGTGTGTGTGTATGAGAGAGTGTGTGTGTGTATGTGTGAGAGGGAGAGAGAGTGTGTATGTGTGTGAGAGAGGGAGAGGGTGTGTGTGAGAGAGGGTGTGTGTGAGAGAGGGAGAGGATGTGTGTGAGAGAGTGTGTGTGTTTGTGAGAGAGAGTGTGTGTGTGTGTGTGTGTGTGTGAGAGGGTGAGGGTGTGTGAGAGAGGGTGTGTGTGTGTGTGAGAGAGGGAGAGGGTGTGGGTGTGAGAGAGAGGGGGAGGGTGTTTGTGAGAGAGGGGGAGGGCATGTGCAGGAGAGGGTCTGTGTGTGTGTGAGAGAGAAAGAGGGAGAGGGAGTGTGTGTGTATGAGAGAGAGTGTGTGTAAATGTGTGAGAGGCGGGAGAGGGTGTGTGTGTGTGTGTGTGTGTGTGTGTGTGAGAGAGGGAGAGGGTGTGTGTGAGAGGGAGAGGGTGTGTGTGTGAGAGGGAGAGGGTGTTGGAGAGAGAGTGTGTGTGTGTGTGAGAGAGAATGTGTGTGTGAGGGAGAGGGTGTGGGAGAGGGAGAGGGTGTGAGAGAGAGAGGGAGAGGGTGTGAGAGAGAGTGTGTGTGTGTGAGAGAGAGAATGTGTGTGTGAGGGAGAGGGTGTGAGAGAGAGGGAGAGGGTGTGAGAGAGAGAGTCTGTGTGTGTGATAGGGAGAGGGTCTGTGTGTGTGATAGGGAGAGGGTGTGTGTGTGTGATAGGGACAGGGTGTGTGTGAGAGTGAGAGGGTGTGTGTGTGAGAGGGAGAGAGAGGGGGAGTGTGTGTGTGTGAGATGGAGAGAGAGTGTGTATGTGTGTGTGTGAGAGAGGGAGAGGGTGTGTGTGAGAGAGGGAGAGGGTGTGTGTGAGAGAGGGAGAGGGTGTGTGTGAGAGGGGGGAGGGTATGTATGAGAGAGGGGGAGGGTGTGTGTGAGAGAGGGGGAGGGTGTGTGTGAGTGAGGGGGAGGGTATGTATGAGAGAGGGGGAGGGTGTGTGTGAGGGGCGGAGGGTCTGTGTGTGTGTGAGAGAGAGACAGTGTGTGTGTGAGAGGGAGAATGTGTGTGTGTGTGAGAGAGAGTGTTTGTGTGAGAGAGAGAGTGTGTGTGTATGTGATAGGGAGAGGGTCTGTGTGTGTGATAGGAAGAGGGTGTGTGTGTGATAGGGACAGGGTGTGTGTGAGAGTGAGAGGGTGTGTGTGTGAGAGGGAGAGAGAGGGGGAGTGTGTGTGTGTGTGAGAGAGAATGTGTGTGTGAGGGAGAGGGTGTGAGAGAGAGAGGGAGAGGGTGTGAGAGAGAGAGTGTGTGTGTGTGAGAGAGAGAATGTGTGTGAGAGGGAGAGGGTGTGAGAGAGAGAGGGAGAGGGTGTGAGAGAGAGAGTGTGTGTGTGAGAGAGAGTGTGTGTGTGTGAGAGAGAGTGTATGTGTGAGAGAGAGGGTCTGTGTGTGTGATAGGAGAGGGTGTGTGTGTGTGATAGGAAGAGGGTGTGTGTGTGTGATAGGGACAGGGTGTGTGTGAGAGTGAGAGGGTGTGTGTGTGAGAGGGAGAGAGAGGTGGAGTGTGTGTGTGTGAGATGGAGAGAGAGTGTGTATGTGTGTGTGAGAGAGGGAGAGGGTGTGTGTGAGAAAGGGAGAGGGTGTGTGTGAGAGGGGGGAGGGTGTGTGTGAGAGAGGGGGAGGGTATGTGTGAGAGAGGGGGAGGGTATGTGTGAGAGAGGGGGAGGGTGTGTGTGAGAGGGGGGAGGATGTGTGTGAGAGGGGGGAGGGTGTGTGTGAGAGGGAGAGGGTGTGTGTGTGACGGAGAGGGTGTGTGTGTAAGAGGGAGAGGGTGTGGGAGAGAGAGTGTGTGTGTGTGTGAGAGAGAGAATGTGTGTGTGAGGGAGAGGGTGTGGGAGAGGGAGAGGGTGTGAGAGAGAGAGTGTGTGTGTGAGAGAGAGAATGTGTGTGTGAGGGAGAGGGTGTGAGAGAGAGAGGGAGAGGGTGTGAGAGAGAGAGTGTGTGTGAGAGAGAGAATGTGTGTGTGAGGGAGAGGGTGTGAGAGAGAGGGAGAGGGTGTGAGAGAGAGAGTCTGTGTGTGTGATAGGGAGAGGGTCTGTGTGTGTAATAGGGAGAGGGTGTGTGTGTGATAGGGACAGGGTGTGTGTGAGAGTGAGAGGGTGTGTGTGTGAGAGGGAGAGAGAGGGGGAGTGTGTGAGTGTGTGATGGAGAGAGAGTGTGTATGTGTGTGTGTGAGAGAGGGAGAGGGTGTGTGTGAGAGAGGGGGAGGGTGTGTGTGAGAGAGGGGGAGGGTGTGTGTGAGTGAGGAGGACTGTATGTATGAGAGAGGGGGAGGGTGTGTGTGAGGGGGGGAGGGTCTGTGTGTGTGTGAGAGAGGGACAGTGTGTGTGAGAGAGAAAGTGTATGTGTGAGAGAGAGAGTGTGTGTGTATGTGATAGGGAGAGGGTGTGTGTGAGAGGGAGAGGGTGTGTGTGAGAGTGAGAGGGTGTGTGTGTGAGAGGGAGAGAGAGGGGGAGCGTGTGTGTGTGAGAGAGAGAATGTGTGTGTGAGGGAGAGGGTGTGAGAGAGAGAGGGAGAGGGTGTGAGAGAGAGAGTGTCTGTGTGTGAGAGAGAGAGTGTATGTGTGAGAGAGAGGGTCTGTGTGTGTGATAGGAGAGGGTGTGTGTGTGTGATAGGGACAGGGTGTGTGTGAGAGAGGGGGAAGGTGTGTGTGAGAGAGGGAGAGGGTGTGTGTGAGAGAGGGGGAGGGTGTGTGTGAGAGAGGGGGAGGGTGTGTGTGAGAGAGGGGAGGGTGTGTGTGAGAGGGGGGAGGGTGTGTGTGAGAGAGGGGGAGGGTGTGTGTGAGAGGGGGGAGGGTATGTATGAGAGAGGGGGAGGGTGTGTGTGAGAGAGGGGGAGGGTGTGTGTGAGAGAGGGGGAGGGTGTGTGTGAGTGAGGAGGAGGGTGTGTGTGAGAGGGGGAGAGGGTGTGTGTGAGAGGGGGAGAGGGTGTGTGAGAGAGAGGGGGGAGGGTGTGTGTGAGGAAGGGAGGGTGTGTGTGAGAGGGGGAGAGAGAGGGGGAGTGTGTGTGTGTGAGATGGAGAGAGAGTGTGTATGTGTGTGTGTGTGAGAGAGGGAGAGGGTGTGTGTGAGAGAGGGGGAGGGTGTGTGTGAGAGAGGGGGAGGGTGTGTGTGAGAGGGGGAGAGGGTGTGTGTGAGAGGGGGAGAGGGTGTGTGAGAGAGAGGGGGGAGGGTGTGTGTGAGGGGGGGAGGGTGTGTGTGAGAGGGGGAGAGGGTGTGTGTGAGAGAGGGGGGAGGGTGTGTGTGAGAGGGGGGAGGGTGTGTGTGAGAGGGGGAGAGGGTGTGTGTGAGAGAGGGGGGAGGGTGTGTGTGAGAGGGGGGAGGGTGTGTGTGAGAGAGGGGGAGGGTGTGTGTGAGAGGGGGAGAGAGAGGGGGAGTGTGTGTGTGTGAGATGGAGAGAGAGTGTGTATGTGTGTGTGTGTGAGAGAGGGAGAGGGTGTGTGTGAGAGAGGGGGAGGGTGTGTGTGAGAGAGGGGGAGGGTGTGTGTGAGAGAGGGAGCGGGTGTGTGTGAGAGAGGGGGAGGGTGTGTGTGAGAGAGGGGGAGGGTGTGTGTGAGAGGGGGAGAGAGAGGGGGAGTGTGTGTGTGTGAGATGGAGAGAGAGTGTGTATGTGTGTGTGTGTGAGAGAGGGAGAGGGTGTGTGTGAGAGAGGGGGAGGGTGTGTGTGAGAGAGGGGGAGGGTGTGTGTGAGAGAGGGAGCGGGTGTGTGTGAGAGAGGGGGAGGGTGTGTGTGAGAGGGGGGAGGGTGTGTGTGAGAGGGGGAGAGAGAGGGGGAGTGTGTGTGTGTGAGATGGAGAGAGAGTGTGTATGTGTGTGTGTGTGAGAGAGGGAGAGGGTGTGTGTGAGACAGGGGGAGGGTGTGTGTGAGAGAGGGAGCGGGTGTGTGTGAGAGAGGGAGCGGGTGTGTGTGAGAGAGGGGGAGGGTGTGTGTGAGAGGGGGAGATGGTGTGTGTGAGAGAGGGGGAGGGAGTGTGTGAGAGAGGGGAGGGTGTGTGTGACAGAGGGGGAGGGTGTGTGTGAGAGAGGGGGAGGGTGTGTGTGAGAGGGGGGAGGGTGTGTGTGAGAGAGGGAGAGGGTGTGTGTGAGAGAGGGGGAGGGTGTGTGTGAGGGAGAGGGGGAGGGTGTGTGTGGGAGAGGGAGAGGGTGTGTGTGGGAGAGGGAGAGGGTGTGTGTGAGAGAGGGGGAGGGTGTGTGTGAGGGAGAGGGGGAGGGTGTGTGTGAGGGAGAGGGGG